>NC_085003.1:21556933-21561933 GCF_963854185.1 Sardina pilchardus
GAAACACTGAACTTGAAAATGATAATTAACAGAACAAAGAAGGGAAAATGAGTACTAGCGAGTGCTTATGGAATGTGTATGTTTGTGTGTGTCTGTGTCTGTTTCATGTTAACATGTGAACCTACTGTATATAATCTGTTCTAGTTGGATGTTTACTTGGGTGCAGGATAGCTAAGAGATATATGACAAAAAATGTATACAAAATAACCGTTTAGTGATTTATTGTAATATTGTAATATTGGAAACAATGAGGGAAAATCCAACCTTGAAGGAAAGAAAATATATTCTAGAAAAGGGAAAATCTCTTTTTACAGAAATGATAAATATATTTAACAGAAACACGTCGCCCACAATTATTGTCACCCCTGCTTGAAAATACCATCTTAAGCTTTTCTTTGACAAAAAAATTGCTTGTGACACCTCATGAAGTTGGAGAATACAAACCAAGGGATGTAAGACCATTTTCTTTACAAAAGCTTGGTTTTGTGTTAAGTAAAGCGTTTTTGTTTTAATTTACATTACATCAAAAGAGTTTAAGCTGTTATAGCTGCAAAGGGTGGGCTGAGGTCCTCATAAACCCTATGGATAAAGAATGTGATGTGACTGAAGGTCATATGTGAGTCAAGGCAAGTGAGTGAATACTTTTGGCACTTTTAGTATATGGAAAAATGCTTGTTACATTTTACATTATACACATACGATTTGGTGCAGATAAGTGTTAGTATAATAATAACGTGTTTATGTTATAAATATGTATTTTTTGATGGTATTTTCCTTTTTCTCAGAATAAATGTACTTCCCTTCAAGTTTTATTTGTCCTCATTGTTTTCATTGTGAGATTACAATAAATCACCAAAAGATTATTTTTGTACATGTTTTTAGTGAATCAATAATTCTGGAGGGTAGATCGGCTAACTGATCTGGAGGCTAGTCTCTTATGTCAATGTTAGCAGCAGAACTCACACACCCACATACTGTACACACACTTACAGACACACAATTGTACACAAATACACCCATACAGTACATAAATTCAATTTCAGGGATAAATCACTCACCCACACACATTTGCATGCACACACACAAACACACACACGCACACAAACACACACGCACGCGCACACACACACACACACACACACACACACACACACACACACACACACACACACACACACACAGTAGGCTAGTCTAGCTTTGTGAGGTATGGAGGGCATGGAGCTGGAAGGGTCTGACAGACTAAGAGAATGTGGAAGCATGGTGGCAAGTATATGGCTCAGTGGGACAAGGTCAAAAGGTCAGAGAGTCATGGTGTGTGATGAGCTGGGGGAGATGGTGCATGCCTCCAGCCACCTGCTGCTTTGTATGTCTCTCTCTCTTTCTCTCTCTCTTACACACACACACACACACACACACACACACACACACACTTCGCCTAAGGTTGGTTCCACTAGTTCTTCTACACACATCTAAGATATAGATTTAGATGATCATTTTAAGCGACAAAGTAATGTTTTTTTTTTCACTATACAAATACTAGAGGAATCACCACTGTGAGGCTGAGATGTCATCATTCAGCGCCACACCTGGCAAAAGGCCGAGCAGACAGACAAGGCAGCAGGCAGCACAGACCCATCCCCAGTTGAGGAGCCCCACAGGGGGCGCTGTTACTGAGGCAGAGGCTGTTAGTAGGGTTAGTGGCACGTGAGACATGAGAAGAATGAGATTGGTTTACCCTAGAGGCTAAAGCTAAGGTTTACTCTCCTCTGTGTTGGCCTTGTCACATCTGTGAAAATACACAAAGCACTTCAGTGTGGGGGAGCACAGAAGAGGCACAAGAACACAACAGCAGAGCTCTTTCAAGAACAAAAACAAACAAAAAAAATCAACACAAGAAGTGAAAAAAAAAAAGAAAAACAAAAAAGTTCCCTCTGATCTCTACTCTCTAGAGAAGACCTGCTCGTCAGTCATCTCAACAGCAGAAGCGATGCAAGCGAGTTAAAAGACTCAGTATTCCCTTGTTGACCTGTGGCGTTAGCGCTGGGGTTTCTGTAGCATGCTAATCTATGGCATATGTGCACTGCGCAGGCATATAGAGACTGGAGTCTAAGAGACTGGACATAAGAAGCGTCTGAGCCTGACCACCCCCCCCCACCCCCTCGCTCTAGCTGCACTAGGTCTGCCTGAAGCTCTGTACTCACCAGCGCAGACGCAGACGTCGCGCCTGCAGGTGCTTCTGAAGCTCAGCACTTTACACCCAAACAAAGAGGAACACCATTAAACATGTTAGCTATCCAAGCTAGCTCACTCCCACATCCCACATTAAACATGTTAGCTATCCAAGCTAGCTCACTCCCACATTAAACCTGTTAGCTATCCAAGCTAGCTCACTCCCACACACTTCCTGGCTGGTCCATCTCTCTGGCCTGCCTCCACCTCCGCAAGCTGGCCGAGCGTTTCGGCGGACGTCTTACCTGGCGCCGGAGATAGGCGACTTCCTGCCGGGGTCGAGTGCGCCAGCGGCTCCGCCGAGCGGCTCCTCGCCCAGCGAGCGCGTGTCCTTGTTGAGCTGCTGCAGGCGTGAGCTGAGCTCGCTCATCACAGTGGGCTTGCCCTCCTCGGGGCTGGGGCTGCCGCCGCCGCCCCCCCTCGTCTCCCCGCTGTCCCCCCACAGCTTGGAGCGTCTCTGGAAGAGGTAGCGGGGCCGGCTGGGGCCGGGGCCCAGAGCCAGGCCCAGCCCGAGCCCGAGGCCGAGGCCGGAGGCGGAGGAGGCCTGTGCAGCGACGGCGGCCAGCGCGGAGGCCTGCTGATGGGACAGCAGCTCGCTGTCGGACGACTGCTTGAGCAGCGGGTCCCTGAAGGTAACGGGCCCCTTGCTGAGCTGGGACTTGAGCTTTGGCTTGGGAGGCACTGGTGGCTTGTCGAGGACGAAGGTGTGTCCGTCGGCGTGCGAGCTGTAGGTGTCGGCGGTGGGGTCGCCGCTCTCCGAGGACAGCGTGGACATGCTGGACACGGTGGAGATGGTGCTCGTGGTCTCCAGGTGGTGGTCGCTGGAGCTGCGCGTGTCAACCTCCTCCACGCCCGAATCCGCCGCCGACTCTGCTGCCACCAGCTGGCCTTCCGGAGGCTTCCCTGAGACGGCGGTGGTGGTGGGGGTGAGCGTTGGGGTGGGGGCTACACCGGCTGCTGTTGCCGTGCCGATGGGGGCCAGCGGTGTGGCAGAGGGCACAGGCGCAGCAGCGGGGGTCTTGGCCGGGAGGGGTTTGGTCGCCGTGGGTGACGTGGTCGCCGCGGTGACAGCCTGCTCTTTGGCCAGGAGGCCGTTGGCGAACTCGTTGGGAGGCGGCACCACGCCGACCTTGCGCAGCTCCTCGCGCGTCTCCTCGTCGCTGGACGACAGCATGGCCGGCGGCAGGCCCACGCCCCCGTAGGCGTCCACGTCCTCCTCCGAGCTGCCCTGCGCCAGCGTCTTATCCGAGGCCGGGCTGGGCGGGGCCTGAGGGGGGGTCGTCGTGGGCGCGGAGGTGGGGGTGGGCGTACGGGTCGGGGTGGAGGTGCCCGCAGCAGCAGCAGCAGCAGCGGCGGCATCGGGACTCGGCGCCGACGTAGCGGGTTTGGGTTCGGCGGGCGAGGCGGCTCGGGCGGGGTCGGCCGGCACCAGCCCCGTGGCCTGGCCGTTGCTGGTGGCGTGGACCATGACGAGGCCGGCGGTCTTCTGCTGCGACGTGTCCATGACGCTGATGAGCATGCTCTTCTTGTCCTCCGCCCGCTCCGCCCGCTCCTCCCGCCGCTCCTCCATCATCTCCCGCCGCAGAGACGCGGGCGACGCCCACTGCACCTTGCTGCCCGCCGCCGAGTAGAAAGACGAGGAGGGCGAGTCTCGGCCGCCCACCTCCCCTCCGCCTCCCGCGCTGGCCGCCCGCTGCTCCGCCTCTTTGGTGTGTGCGTGCTCGGGGTGGAAGTCGAGCGTGGCCCGGGGCTCGGGGCTGGTGGCGGGCGACTGGGCCTGCGAGCTGAGCGCCCGCTCCCGTGCGGCCAGCGCCAGCGCTAGCGGAGAGTTGGGGTCCAGCGGCTTGCCCGTCAGCGGGTGGATGAAGGTGGTGCCCGTGGAGTGCGTGGGGGGGCGCAGGGCCAGGGCGGGTGGCGTCGTCATCTGGTCGCGGGTCAGCATGCGCTCGTCCATGGAGCGCGACTGGATGAGCGAGGGCACGTCGCCCGCCATCGGCTCCGCCGGCGCGCCGCTGCTGCTGCCCTCCATGGTGCCCACGGACAGGAAGACGGTGGACTTGCGCCGCTCCTCCAGCCGCCGCTCACGATCCTTCACCGCGCCGGCAATGGCTGCCGCAAACGGGCCTCGCCCCTGAGTGCAGAGGAGACAAAGATAAATCACCAATTAGCCAATGAAATGCTCTCTTACTACAATACATTTCCTTTAAGCCAATGAAAGGCTCTCTTACTACAACACATTTCCTTTAAGCCAATGAAAGGCTCTTTTACTACAACACATTTCCTTCAGCCAATGAAAGGCTCTCTTGCTACAACACATTTCCTTTAAGCCAATGAAAGGCTCTCTTACTACAACACATTTCCTTCAGCCAATGAAAGGCCCTCTTACTACAACACATTTCCTTCAGCCAATGAAAGGCCCTCTTGCTACAACACATTTCCTTCAGCCAATGAAAGGCTCTTTTATTAGAACATATTTCCTTCAGCCAATGAAAGGCTCTCTTGCTACAACACATTTCCTTCAGCCAATGAAAGGCTCTTTTATTACAACACATTTCCTTCAGCCAATGAAACACTCTCTTAATACAACACATTTCCTAGGAGCAAATTCTATCCAATAGAGTAGCGTTTCATTACCGCGCGGGAGCGGCTGACCTGCAGCAGCGCCTCCTCCTGGGCTGCCAGCTGCTGCTGATAGAACTCCACCCGGCTGGTGTGGTGTGGCGCCAGTCTGCCCGTGGGCGACAGCTCCCGGTGATGCCCGTGTGCTGAGC
>NC_085003.1:21579433-21583653 GCF_963854185.1 Sardina pilchardus
CATGAACAAATTTATGTCTATTACATGTCATCCGCACACTACACACACACACACACACACACACACACACACACACACACACACACACACACAGACACACACACACACACACACACACACACACACAAACACACTTGCTCTGTCACCCATCCACAAAAACACACACACAAGAACACACTTGCTCTGTCACACACCCACACACACACACACACACACACACACACACTGTCACTGTGCACTAGAGAAATTAAAGAACTCATTAGCATTTTAATGACTCTCACATCGGACAAGCAACAAAGATCTGATTAGCGGAAACCCTCATTCTCTCTCTCTGTCTTCTCCTCTCTATCCAACTCTCCATCTCTCTCTCCCTCTCTCTCTCTGTCTGTCTTACCCTCTCTATCCCTCTCTCCATCTGTCCCTCTCTCTCCCTCTCTCTCTGTCTTCTTCTCTCTATCCAACTCTCCATCTCTCTCTCCCTCTCTCTCTCTGTCTGTCTTACCCTCTCTATCCCTCTCTCCATCTCTCTCCCTCTCTCTCTCTGTCTTCCCCTCTCTATCCCTCAATCTATCTCTCCCTCCTTTATATCCTGTTCCCTCTCTCTCTCCACTTCCCAGCACACTTTTTACACACACACACACACACACACACACACACACACACACTAAGGACAGGTCCGTGCTAAAATGTGCAGTTTTCTATCTACAGCGCACGCTTTTCATCTTCATTTCACGAATAACTCAGAACCAAGAATGCAAATATGAGCCCTCATGAATGGCACCAAGGGAGCAGACAAAGAACAACACAAATTTCACGCTAAAGTCAGAATCTTTTCTTTTTTTTTTTTTTAAAGTTAAGTTTCTCTTGTCTGTCAAAATACATAATAGCGTACTGTACTTACCTTCATCTAACAGTTCTAAAGTGAGCAGTCAGCCACATTATCTAAACACCTTCCCAATCTGATTTAGCTGTAGAGAGTTTTGCTCCAGGTGAGCATTGGCTGAGAGAGCTATGTGGGAGTTACTCTGAGGAAGTGATGATGGGATGCGTTTTGTATCAAGGCCATTCAAAGGTATCCACAGTTTAGCTCACACACACACAACCGACATGGTGAGTGTGTGTCAGACTGACCACTGAAAGCTTTAATTAGAATCTAACAGAGATGCATGGACAGTGCACCTGCAGATGGTCAGAGACCTGCTACCTGCCACTGGCATCGAGAATATGGATGGTTAAGTGTGTGAGTGTGTGTGTGTGTGTGCGTGCATGTGTGTGCTCTGCAGCAAAGCATATAGAATACGGATGGATACTGGATAATGGATAAACATTAGCTGATCTATTCCACAGCAAAGCTCACTCATGTGTATAGAGGAGTGTTTGTTCGTGTTTGCGTGTGTGTGTCTGTGTGTCTGTGTGTGTGCATCTGTGTGTGTGCGTCTGTGTGTGTGCCTCTATATGTGTTCAAGTGTGTACTTATGTGTGTATATGTATGTGCATGTTTATGTCTACAGTATGTGTGTGTGTGTGTGTGTGTGTGTGTGTACGCCTCTGTGTGTGAATGTATGTGTGCATAAATGTGTGTGTGTGTGTGTGTGTGTGTGTGTGTGTGTGTGTGTGTGCGTGCGTGTGTGTGTGTTGCGTGTGCAGGTGTGTGTTGTGTGTCTGTGTTGCGTGTACGTGCGTGTGTGTGTGTGTGTGTGTGTGTGCGCATGAGAGAGAGGGAGCAGAGTGAGAGTAATAGAGGGCATTTATCATCCTCTGAAGAGAAAGAGGGAGAGAGAGAGGGAGGAAGGAAGGAAGGAGAGAGAGGGAGGAAGGAAGGAGAGAGAGAGAGGGAGGAACACAGAGAGGGAGGGAGGGAGAGAGGGAGGAAGGAAGGAAGGAAGGAAGGAGAGAGAGAGGGAGGGAGAGAGGGAGGGAGGAAGAGGGATGGAGAGAGAAGGAGTGAGAGAGGGAGTGAGAGAGGGAGGGAGAGAAAGAGCGAGAGAGAAAGAGAGAAAGAGCGTAAGAGAAGGAAAGGGAGAGATAGAGAGAGAGGGAGAGAGGGAAGGAGTGAGAGACAGAAGAGAGGCAGGAAAACTGGGATCTCAGATAGCAGATAACATGCAATCTAAAACCATTCATCAGACTCACTCACGGAGGCCAGAAGTCACACACACACACACACACAAAATAAGGCTGAAAATGGTGACTGTGTGTGTGTGTGTGTGTGTGACTGTTGTGCGCGTGTGTGTCGTCTGTGTCTAATCTCTCCTCTTAGTCTCAGGCTTAAGTGGCACTGATGCACAGCTGAGATACACAGATGGAGAAGAGAGGGATAGAGAGAGAAAGAGAGAGAGAGAGAGTGGAAGGAGAAGAGGGGACAAGATGGAGAGAGGAGAGGGAGGAAGGGAGGGATAGAGAGAGAAAGAGAGAGAGAGAGAGAGAGAGAGTGGAAGGAGAAGAGGGGACAAGAGGGAGAGAGGAGAGGGAGGGAGGGATAGAGAGAGAAAGAGAGAGAGAGAGAGAATGGAAGGAGAGGAGGAGAGGAGATGGAGAGAGGAGAGGTAGAGGCAGGGGAGAGAGACAGGGACAGAGAGTGAGAGAGAGAGGGGAGCGAAAGAAAGGAGATAGGGAAGAAAGAAAAAAGAAAGAGGAGATGAGAGAGAGAGGCGAAAAGAGAGACATATTTGATACCAAACCATCACTAAGCGTAACAGCATGGACCTAATAAAAGCTGGCAAATCAGTACTGCGAGCTCTAATCTAGACAGCCAATTCCAACCATGGGAACCTGAAGAACACACACACACACACACACACGCACACACACACACACACACACACACACACACACACACACACACACACACACACACACACTTGAAATGGAATTCGTTTTGCTGGGATCATAATGGTCTTACGGACTTATTACAGAGAGGATTTAAAGCCTGGCTAAAGCCAGAGGGATTTATGAGTTTCTACTGAGGCTCTGTCACACACACACACACACACACACACACACACACACACACACATGGATGATCATAGCCACAGACAGACAGAAGGTGTCCACAGGTTCTGGAGATGGAGGTTGATCACATGGTATATGAGGACAGATAGTGAATACAAACTTGTGTTTGGCTGGTACCTTAACAAACGTGATCAGTCTCATCGGAAACACAAACACCTCTCTTAAAAACACCTTTGCAGGTCCAGAGAGAAAATAGGAGCAGATCATCCGTTAGACCTGAGCAGTGTGTGTGTGTGTGTGTGTGTGTGTGTGTGTGTGTGTGTATGTGTGTGCCTGTCTGTCTGAAGGACGTGTTGCTCCCTCTACTGCATCAGAATGAACAACTGACAACTGACAGATAACCTCTGTCTGTCTCTCCCTCTCTCTTTTCCTCTCTCTCTCTCTCCCTCTCCCTCTGTCCCTCTCTCTCTCCCTCTAACTGTCCCACTCTCAACTCACTTGAATTAAATTCAATTTCAATTTAAAGAAGCTTTATTGACATGACTTTATTGAGTACTTATGTTTTCCGAGCATGTACAAACATTCAGTATGTATGTATCAAGTAATCATGAGGCATTAAAAAGATAAATATAGAAGACAAACAAAACAATGTTAATTAAATAATAATAATAATAATGATAATGATAATAATAATAAAATGCAAAGAAAAAAATACAGATGAAAACAAAAAAGAAAACAACCATCAAAAAATTACGAATTGAAACAAGGATGGTATCTGTATTATGTCCATTATGTATCTTCTCTTCATTTGAGACAATATGCTCTTTCTCTTTCTCTCTCCTGCTCTGCTTTTATCTCTCTATCCATTCCACACCTCTTCTCATCTCTCTATCTCTCTCTTCCTCTCGCTCCCTCCACTCCACACCTCTTCTCATCTCTCTCTCTCTCTCATCCTCTCGCTCCCTCCATTCCACACCTCTTCTCATCTCTCTATCTCTCTCTTCCTCTCTCTCTCCATTCCACACCTCTTCTCATCTCTCTATCTCTCTCTTCCTCTCTCTCCCTTCAACCCACACCTCTTCTCATCTCTCTATCTCTCTCTTCCTCTCTCTCCCTTCATTCCACACCTCTTCTCATCTCTCTATCTCTCTCTTCCTCTCTCTCTTTCCATTCCACACCTCTTCTCATCTCTCTATCTCTCTCTTCCTCTCATCCATTCCATTCAATCACTCACGCATTCTCTTTATTTTTGTAATTATCATCTGGCA
>NC_085003.1:21596353-21611353 GCF_963854185.1 Sardina pilchardus
GTTTAATTGCGCCCACGTATGTGTGTGTCATCTGAGGACATCACAAGAGCATGTACACCAGGACGGCATTGTCCAGGTGAACAGACAGATGGGTGTTGTGTGTCAGTGGGACTTAAACTATGATGGGCGAGGACATCCCCTCAACTCTCTCCGCATGTCACGGCTCCTCTCTTCTACAACCTTCTCTCTCTCCATTCCTCTCCTCTTCACTATCACTCTCTCTCTGTTCCTCTGCTCTTCTCCATCCCTCTCTCCCTGTGCCCCTCTACTCCCCCCATCCTTCTCTCTCTCTCTTTCTTTCTCAGTTCGCCTCTCTCTCTGTCTCTCTCTCTCTCTGTGCCCCTCTACTCCCCCCACATCCCTCTCTCTCTCTCTTTCTCAGTTCGCCTCTCTCTCTCTCTCTGCCTCTTAGCACCCCTCTTCTTTCACCTACATCCATCTCTTTCTCTCTTCCTCTCTATATCTCTATATCTTCCTCTCTCAGCACCTCTCCTCTTATCCCTACATCCATCTCTTCTTCCTCTCGCTATCCCTCTCTTTCTTTCTTTCTGTCACTCACTCTCTCTCTTCTCTCCACCCCTCTTATTGGCCCTACATCCCTCCATCTATTTCTCTGTTCCTCTCCCTCCCTCTCTCTCTCCCTCCCTCTCTCTCTGCTCTTCTCCCTGCCTCTCTCTCCCTCTCTTTCCTTCCTCTCTCCATCCCTCTCTTTCTGCCGCCTCCCAAATCTGATTGTGCTGCCGCTCGGAGCTGCTGTCTGTAAATGCCACTTCATTTAGCCTCCCTCACGCCCCACTGATGGAGCCCTTAGCCTCCGTCTGATGGGTCCCTCCTACACACACACACACACACACACACACACACACACGCGCGCGCGTGCATACACATACACATACTGTACGCATATACACACGCATGCACGCACGCACACACACACACACACCATCACCCTCAAGTCCCGCTGATGCAGCCCTGAGCCTCCCTCTGAAGGGTCCCTCCTACACGGGCAACACACATCAGAGACACATTCACCAATGGGTCCAGTCAATGTCTAGATGCACACACACACACACACACACACACACACACACACACACACACACACACACACACACACACACACACACACACACACACACACACACACACACACACACACACACACACACACACACACACACACACACACACACACACACACCCTAGCAGCAGACGCCCATTCACTGGATCTGGAGGTTGTCAAAGTGATGAACAGGGTTTCAGTGGTATTCATGTCAGGGCCATCACCAGACACCTAGACTGTTGTTGAGGCAGGAACGGATCTCAGCCAGCTGTCAGCCAGATCCAAGTCCACATGACCTGCTGTGCAGGACTCCAGCCCAACGCACATTACATTCTGCACATGTGAACTCCATGCATGTCATGCCCATAACTTCACATCAGATCACATCATAGGCTTTAGAATGCTATACATTATTCTATGCTGTTATAAATGACTAATATCTATTTTATAACATGTTAAAAGTTTGAGAAGGTCCTCTATTAAGTAATGTAGTATGGACAGTCCAAAAAAAGTTTACAGTAATAGATGTCATATAGCGTGTCCTTACTGTACTCTTCCCCAGTTTGAGTGTCAGGACTTAGGGGGTGGTTTGGAGGTGAACTGTTCCTTCTCAAATTAGCCGTCAAAGGCATCACTGTTTCCCCTGCATCTTTTTAAGAGAGTTTCTCATCTCTTTGTCTTTCTCAGCCTGAAAATAAACCCGTCCCGTGCCCTTGGCTGGGGGGGGTGTGGAGGTCGGCCCTGCGTCCCACCAGAAGGGGCTCGAGGGGGTGTGGGGGGGGGGGGGGGGGGGCACCTGGGAAGCGGGGAGGGGGGCAGAAACACAGGTGGAAGTTGAGGGGTGTGGAGGGGTGGGGGTGGTGATCACGTCACCAGACGGGCTCTGTTCTCCGTTATGTAAGGCCATGACTATGCATCAGCCTCTATGAATAACCATGGGGAGTTAATTGATATTCCTCCCAATGTGGCGTTGGGGATGTATGTCCTAAAGGTTGCATATAAATCAGATTGAAATTTTTGCGCCATTTCTTCCCTCCCGGATGCAATCTATCAAAAAATATTGTCATTTTACGGGAGGGGGAAACAGCCGTGACATTGTCGGGTCAGAATTAAAGTGGAGACGTGCGCTCATTCTCAAGCAACTCCTGGAGCATCTAACCCTGACAAAGAGCCTTGCTCAAGGGCACTCTCTGGCACGTCCCAAAACAAGCTGCGACTTCCCGATCTCTCCACATGGTCAAGCGCGGTGTGACCGGGATGTTTGATATACTGCGCCTGGTCGGCCGGTCCTGATGAGAGCCTCTCTGCTGTATATCAGGCGTTGTGGGGCAGTGACTGAGCCGGCGTGTCTGGCCCGAGTGCTGCCAAGAGCACTAACTCCTCATGGGGGGACTGAGGGAGACAGCTGAAGCGTGGGGGCCTGACGCTCGGGGGGGTCTGGGGGGGGGGGGCAGCCGAAGCGTGCGTTTCAGCTCAGGGATGACTGAAAAGGATACCCTGACGTCAACATGCTGCCCCGTCTGATGCCACAACACCTGATTCTAATGCAGTGCTCTGATGCTAACACGCAGTTCTGATGCTAAAAAGCTGCTCTGATTCTAAGGGCGCAATCCTGATGCAAAGACACTGTGAACCACAGACACACTACTCTGGCACTAACATGCTGTTTTGATGCTAATGCATTTATCTGGTGCTAATCTGATGCTCTGATTCTACAAGCGGCTCCCTGATGCTAACAAACTGCTCTGATGCTTACGGCACCGCTCTGATGCTAACAATCTGCTCTGCTGCTAAAGACATCTTTTTGATGCTAACAAACTGCTAAGATGCTAAAGGCATTTTTTTATGCTAACAAACTGCGCTGATGTTGGAGGCACTTTATATGATGCTAACAAACTGCACTGATGCTAAAGGCACCTTTTTGATGCTGACACACCGCTCTTCCTCCAGCTCTGGATGCACTGCTGTGGGCTGCTCTCGTAGAACAGGCTGCCAGGGTCAAAAAGCCTCTCTCTGATGCTAAAGGCACCTCTCTGATGCTGACTGCAGCTCTCCTCTTCTCAATGCATTGCTATGGGCTACTCTCGTAGTCGTAGAGCAGGCTGCCAGGGTCATAGGATTGATTCCTAGGCAGCTCGCACTTGCTGACGCGTCCATTAAATGCATGAATATGCAACTGAATCATTCCCACCAAAGGAACCCACATAAATTACCCTGAATAATCCCAAACGACTGTGGACTTAAACACACCGCTACATCAGAGAGTATCGGTTTACACATAGGTTAACGCCAGAGTATCGGCGTACGAGATACTAGCTCTGAGGCCCAGTCATCTGTGGAGATAATGAGTCCTTCTAGGGTTCACACGCTCCTCTCAACAGTCTCCTATCTAACTGTAAGCACACAGAGATCCAAGAGACTCCATTAGCATGCAGTCCAGTCCTCACTCCACATGACAAATTAGCCAACATTGTTCAGCCGCTAATTCATTTGCACTAGCCTAGCGTAGCAGAGCTCACATATTAAACCAAGCCGCCCAGCAGCTCAGTTATAATACATTAGACATAGCTCAGCGTCACAACACCGCCCTACGTCACCGAGCTCAGTAATAATAGAACAATGACAAGACTGCGCTCGTGCAGTCACACCGGGACACTGTTAAACGTAGAATAATAAAACGACAGCAAATAGAGATGAAGCAGAAAGCTGGGTAGTAATAATGAACTAACACACAAAGCCAAGTAATAATGCTGTGTTTACATACAGTAGAGTGAGTGCTGGGATATTAATAATAATTCATAGTGGCCAATCTCTCTCTGGATCTACACGGTCCCGGATATGAAGACCTGACACGTCAGTACTTCAACAACACTACAGAACGAACGCTTAATAATTCTTCACACTACACAACAAGCACAACAGAATACATACTTCATTCCACACACTTCAAAACACCCTTGACATGCTGTTCAAATGAACAACCCAGACCAACAATCAAAAGCTGTCCAAGCATGTAACATAACAACACAATCTTACATTCTACAACCCTGGGACACACTCAGGATAAGCACCATTCCTGACATGAACCTCTCACACAGAGTGTTGTGTGCACAACAAGCTAATCATAACACACACACACACACACACACACACACACACACACACACACACACACAAACATACAGTACACACACACACACACACACACACACACACACACACACACACACACACACACACACACACACACACACACACACACACAGACATTTAAATCCACCTGCAGTCAGCCTCAGCGCAGTGATAGAGGGGATAGAGAGGGGGTATGAAAGAACCTGCTCTTGTCCCGATGGCATGGCTATATTAAAGCCTTGGACTCACATCATACAGAGCATCCCACATGCACACACACACACACACACACACACACACACACACACACACACATCCTCTTTGGTGCGGGACTGGCAGCCCCCTGTCCCAGCAGACCGTCCAATCACACGGCTGCTGGGGCGTGACGGACAGCTGTCTGGGTGGTGTGTGTGCGTGTGTGTGTGTGTGTGTGAGAGAGAGGCGGGCACGGGGTCGGTCTTACCTTTGACTCTCTCGCCGCGGTTCAGCTGTATCTCGCCCTCCCCCTGCGGAGCGTAGGGCTTGACCACGATGAAGGTGCGGCCCGGGACGGCGCTGTAAAGTTTCCGTTTGGGTCCGCGGGCGCCCGAGGGGGCGGCGGGGGTCGGGGGGGGCGGGCTGGGCTCTCTCTGGACCGACCCGGGGCTGTAAACAAAAACATAGGTTACCGTGGTGATCCCGGGCAGCTGGCAGCTGAAGCCGGTGGTCACCGACATGGTCTCTCTCTCTCTCTCCGCCGCCGGCCGGGGTTGTTCCGCGTCCGAGAGGCGGCCGTCTCACCGTGCAGCCGGCCGGCCAGCCAGCCGGCCAGTGAGCGTGTGTGTGTGAGCACGCTCTCACACACGCGCCGGCTCGTCACACACACACATGTGCAAGCCCGCCTGCACGCGAGAGACTCTTCTTTGGTGGTGACGACCTGGCAGGACCCTCGTGCACTGTTAGGTCACTTCTTCTTTACCTCTCTCTCTCTCTCTCTCTCCCTCGCTTTCTCTCCCTCCTTCTCTCCCTCCTCCTTTGCCTTGTCCTCCCTCCCTCTTTGCTTTCGGCGCACACTCTTACACTCACATTCACACACACTCTCACACTCTTTCTGTGACACACGCACACACACACGCACACACACACACACACACACACACACACACACACACGCTCCCTCACACCCCCCTCCCTCCCCCCTCGGCCCACAGCCGTGTGTGTGCCGCTTAGCGGCGGCGTTGGCGGCTGGAGCTCTGTTGGCGGCCGGCGTCCCGTCCTCTCATCCGCCCGCGACTCGCTGCCTGGCTCTCCCCCCCTCCGTCACAAACACACACACGTGCGCACCCACCCGCACGCACACACACACGCACACACACACACACACACTCGCACGACTCCGACTGTGGCGCGGTTCTCCCTCTCTGCTCTCTCGTCTCGCCCTCTCCAGCCCAGAGCTGCACATTCTATCAATCGCGCCGAGCGTTGCCGACGACAACCCTGCAGCTGGCAGGGGCTGGTGTGTGAGTGTGTGTGCCTGCGCGTGTGTGTGTGTGTGTGTGCAGCGTGCAGAATGTATGTGCTGGCAGGAGGAGCGCGTCGCCTCCCGGACACACCTCTTCATACCGAACGCAACAACACACACACGCACACACACAGGGACACACACACACCGGTTCGACTCCTCCCACTAGCTCCTCAACTCCGCTCCCCCTCCCTCCCTCCTTCTCTCTCTCTATCCCTCCTCTCTCCTTCTCCCTCCCTCCTTCTCTCTCTCTCCATCCTCTCTCCCTCTCTCCCTCCTCTCTCCTTCTCCCTCCCTCCTCTCTCTCTCTCTCCCTCCCTCCTCTCTCGATCCTGTCTTCCTTTTCCCCCTCTATCTTCTCTGGTCTCCTACTCTCCATCCTTCCCTCTCTCCCCAATCTCTCTCTCTCTCTCTCCCTCTCTCTCTCTCTGTCTCTCTCTCTGTTTCTCTTCCAGTGTGTTGAATGTTAATGCTGCTGCAGGCTGACTAGCTGCTGCTTCACGTCTGTCTCATTCATCTCAGAGGCTGCAGCTTCGCCACTCTCCCATTCATCACACACACACACACACACACACATACACACACACACGCACACACACACACACACACACACACACACAGCTGCACACCATTCAGCCATCGGATGCTCCTTCTCCCTGTCCCCTCGATCAGTGTGTGTGCCTGCGTCTGCACACACACACACACACACAGACATGCACAGACACACACATGCATACAGACACCACAGAACACACACACACACACACACACAGATCACAGAAGCTGGATGGAAATGACGCTGGATGGTAAACATACCTCCTATCTACAGTATGTGCATGTATACATGTGTCTGTACTTGGATGCAAGAGAGAGGGAGAGAGAGGGAGAAAGGGAGAGAAAGGAAGATAGGAGGAGAGAAAAAGGGAGTAGGGAGGGGAGAGAGAGGAGAGAGAGAGAGAGAGGGAGAGATGAGGATAGAGGGAGAGAACCAGGGAGAGTAGGGAGGGGACCGGGAGGGAAGGGGAGAATGTGATTGTGTTGCAGCATTGTAGTTTAAAAGCTCAGTTCATGTTTTTTTTTCCCTGTGGTGATTCAGAGGGTGAGTTCCTCCTTCACTGGTAGATCAATCAGAAAACACCCCCAGCCACCCCCTCCTCTGTCTCTCTCTCTCTCTCTCTCTTTTTCTCCCGTAGCTATTCTCCCTTTGCTCAGCTTTCTCAGTCAGTCCATTCTCTCTCTCTCTCTCTTCCTCCCTCGCTCTTTCTCTGTCTCTCTCTCTCTCTCACACACACACACACACACACACACACACACACTCACTCCCTCTCTCCAAACATTGGGCTCGGTGACGGCTTTCCAATTACTGCAGGGATACTAGAGCCGGCATGGCTACTGCATGCTAATGCAGGAGAGAGTTAGAGAGGAGAAGAGAGGAGAGAGGGGGAGAGGAGAGGAGAGAGGGAAGAGGAGAGGAGAGGAGAGAGGGGGAGAGGAGAGAGTTAGAGAGGAGAAGAGAGGAGGGAGGGGGAGAGGAGAGGAGAGAGGGAAGAGGAGAAGAGAGGAGAGAGGGGGAGAGGAGAGGAGAGGGGGGAGAGGAGAGGAGAGAGTTAGAGAGGAGAAGAGAGGAGAGAGGGGGAGGAAAGGAGAGGAGAGAGAGAGAGAGGAGAAGATAGAGAGGGGGAGAGGAGAGGAGAGAGAGAGAGAGAGAAGAGAGGAGAGAGGAGAGGAGAGGAGAGAGGGGGAGAGGAGAGGAGAGGAGAGAGGGGGAGAGGAGAGGAGAGAGGGAAGAGGAGAGGAGAGGAGAGGAGAGGAGAGGAGAGGAGAGGAGAGGAGAGGAGCAAGCGAGACAGGAGAGGAGACAGGGAGGGGAGAGGAGAGGAGAGGTGAGAGAGAAAGAGGAGAGGAGAGGAGAAAAGAGGGAGAGAGGAGTGGAGAGAGGAAAAGAGGAGAGCAGATGACAGGACAGGAAAGAGGGAGAGGAGAGGAGCGAGTGAGAGAGGAAAAGAGAGGAGAGGAGAGAGGGAGAGAAAAGAGGAGAGGAGAGAGCGAGAGAGGAGTGGGGAGAGGGAGAGAAAAGAGGAGAGGAGAGAGGAAAAGAGAGGAGAGGAAAGGAGAGAGGGAAAGAGGAGAGGAGAAGAGAGAGGAAGAGGAGAGGAGAGAGGGAAAGAGGAGAGGAGAAGAGAGAGGAAGAGGAGAGGAGAGAGGGAAAGAGGAGAGGAGAATAGAGGCGGGGAAGAGAAAGAGAACAGGGGGAGGAGGAGGAAGGAGAAGAATAGGATAGTGGATGTGTGTTGTGACGGACAGTGAGGAGATGAAGGCAGAAGAGAAAGGGTAGAGGTGAAGAAGAGATACAGAGGATTGGGGAAGGAGAGAGAGGGAGAGACAGAGAGGGAGAGAAAGCAAAAGGGAAAGCAAGAAGGCCTTTCTATGCAATCAAAAAATCTATTCAATTTGACATGCCTGTTCGGATCTGGCTCAAAATATTCCAAACAGTTATTGAACCAACCGCATTATACAGCAGTGAAGTGTGGGGTCCCACCCAATCAAAATCCAGCATGCAGAGTTCTGTAAAAGTATCCTCAAAGTACAGAGGAACACACTCTTCATGCATGCAGGGCTGACCCTAGACCAATACCCTTTACTAATTAAAGGAACACACCACCGTTTTATAAAATTGGGTTATACTATCTCCCCTAGAGTTACAGAAGTGAGCAAAAAATGTTTTGTGTCCGTGCATGCCCTGTCATTCTCTGGCAGTGCCCCCACTAGGTTAGCTTAGCATAGTGAATGGAATCCTTTGTGTGTTTGTTGTGAGTAAAAAAAGTGAGCCTCCATCTTGACAACGAGTACAAATGGCAATTTCAGATTAAGACTAGGCGATTTCCTAGGCAGGTATTAACTTGGGACTATATTGGGGCGAAGTACAGGCGAAGCACTGCTACTTGATAGAATTCACTCGATTTGAAGACGGAGTCCATACGAAGTAATTCGGTTTTTTTTACATTTTTTGTCACATTTACTCACAACATGCTATCCGGCAACAAAGGATTCCATTCACTATGCTAAACTAACCTAGTGGGGGCGCTGCCAGACTATAACAGTGCATGCACGGAGACAAAAATGCGCTTGCTCACTTATATATCTGCGTTTAGGGGAGATTGTGTGTGGTACAAAACTTCAGGATACATTAAAGAGTCTCAGGCAGAGTCAGCAGTCAGTCAGAATTCTAAAAAACGTTTATTCTCAGTACCGGAGACCTACGTTGTGTGGCTAACAGACGCAGACTAGCAATACAACACAAAGTTTCACTTCTTATACAGTCTTGACAGATGACATCTGTGGCATGCCACTCAGTCGACAAACACATCAACATTTTACCACACAAGGATGTATGCCTCACCGGCCGACATCTGTGGCATAGCCTGTCTGGTCTGATCCGATCCCACTAAATCTACGAGGAGACGCCAGCCCTCTCCTAAGAGAATGACAGCCCGCACTAAACAGCATGAATCTCAAAACACTGCAAAAATACATTCTACAGGCGCCAGACGCATATCTTTATCTCAGTTACTGTCAACTAGTACATTTCCAGGGAAAACCTACTCACAAACATTACCATTTGTTCAGTGACAGTCAAGACCAAAGTGTAAATGAGAAAACACACACACACACACACACACACACACACACACACACACACACACACACACACACACACATGCATATTCTAAAACGGTGGTGTTCTTTTAAAATAGAAAAAGACCCATCAAATTCTTTCAACATCTCGAAACAAGTGAGCCCAGCTGTTATTGTTCCCAAGTCCTAAAAAGGCAAGAGACGAGTGTTAAAACAAGTGCCCCTCATTCAGCTAGTCCAGATGCTCTAGTAAATACTCACACACTAATAGAACAACTCAGGACCTTTCTCACCCTTTCTCAAACAATTCAGCCCAACCTAATTATAAATGCCAAAAAACAAAATTACTGATCATATTGGACTGAAACAGCAAACAGACAAAATAAACGTCAATGCTATTTGGTACAGACTAAGCAACCAACTACACCTACCACCTTGACTGTATATCAACCTTTCATTTACCTCCGCCAAGGAGTTATATGTTTTTATCGGGGACCAGAGTTTGTCTGTCTGTCTGTCTGTCTGTCTGTTTGTTTGTTTGTCTGTCTGTCTGTCTGTTTGTTAGCAAGATAACTCAAAAAGTAATGGATGGATTTCGCTGAAATTTTCAGGCAATGTCAGGCATGACCCAAGGAAGAAACGATTACATTTTGGGAGTGATCCGTAATTCCGTCGGGATTCCGGAGCCGTTTATGTATTTAGCTTAGTGGTGTAATGGCATGGTATGGCCACATGGTGGCAATCTGAATAGTTTAGGTTCAAATGTATGACAACCTAGGAAGAAGAAGGCAGGCGGAGGTAGCTGCGCTCTCTGAGTGCTTTTCTAGTTATAGATGTTCTTACCAATAAACCACTTTGAACTGAAGAGGAGGGAGGGAGGGAGGGAGGGAGAGAGAGAGAGAGAGCATAGAGGAAATGAGTGAAAGGAGAAAGAAAGGTAGAATAGAAAAAGGAGAGGAAGAAATGGAAAGAAGTGAAAACAAAGAGAGATGTGTCTGATGTGAGGAGAATGGACAGATGATTACAGTGGACATAGAGGAGAAATATAAAGAGACTGAGTGGAGAGACAGATGGAGGAGAAAGAGGCAGAGAGAGAGAGAGAGAGAGAGAGAGAGAGAGAGAGAGAGAGAGAGAGAGAGAGAGAGAGAGAGGGAAGAGAGGAGAGAAAGGGGGAAAGCTAGAGAGAGAGAGGGTGGAGAGATGAGGAATGAGAGAGGGGAGAGATGGAGGAGAGAGGTGGTGGTGGAGGGAGCAGGCAAATGCTGGAGTTGGCATGGAGATGGAGGTGGATCCCCATCCTTGTATTGATCAGCTACCTCACAACCTATCCCATAATAATCAGCAGAGAAAATAATCGCCTCCCTCACTCCCGCAACTTAACACATTCTTCACACTCCCTTAAACACAAACACACACACTGCGTCTCTCACTCTCACACACAGTTTATTCTAGTCAGTAATGATCCTACCTCAACCATCCACACACTTAGCACCACTCTGACCCATTGGCAAGTCTGAGCATCATTCTGTGGCGCAGGAACACAATCTTCCCCTGGCGCCCATTGGAACCACATGAGGCACACGGAACACACGGCACCCATGGGAACCACATAAGGCACACAGAACCCATCAGCACCATATGAGGCACACGGAACACACGGCTGCATGGGAACCACATGAGGCACACAGAACCCATCAGATCCCATTGGAACCACATGAGGCACACAGAACCCATTAGAACCACAAGAGGCACACGGAACCCATTGGAACCACGTGAGGCACACGGAACTAACACGGCACCCATCGGAACCACATGAGGCACACGGAACACAGGTACAGATAGGTGTGATGACCAAGTTCTCAGCACCCAACAGCTGTTTCCACAGCAACAGACATGTACACAAGCAGGCTTCACTGCCACTATCGAAACACACAGACACACACACACACACACACACACACACACACACACACACACACACACACACACACACACACCAACACACCAACACACGCACACACACACACACACACACACACACAAACACACACTCTTGCAAGCTTCACCGTTTCTGCTGTTGCACATACACTCAGGCGAACATCACCTTCTCGACTGACACGCACTCTCAAGGGAACATAATTTCCTCTACGGATGAACAGCCTCTAGCAGACACCACTGCCTGGGCATGTTGACAAGCAGGTACCGTTGCCTGGACGGATGCACACATGTTGAAGCAGGCAAAGCAAAGATGGCCTACACTAGCTTTGATTATCCACAGATATCACTGTGCTGTCACTGCATTGGATGGGAATAATAACAGACTAATCACAATCAGACAACTGTAAATGTTAGATTACATTACATTACATTACATTCAACTTCATCGTCATGGTGCAGAGTACAAGATCAAAGACAAAATGACAAAGAAAATGTAGTTTGCATCTAACCAGAAGTGCAAAAAAGCCAAAAGGTGCATTGTGATATACACAGAATAGGCGCATTTCAGCTTCTTTTTGCACTTCTGGTTAAACTGTACATGTTAACTAACTTAGCTGTGAATGTTAACTAACTTAGCTGTGAATGCCGACTAACTTACAGTAGCTGTAAATGTTAACTAACTTACTGTAGCTGTGAATGTTAACTCATTTAGCTGTAAATGTTAACTAACTAAGCTGTGTATGTTAACTAATTTAGCTGTGAATGTTAACAAACTTAGCTGTGAATGTTAACTAACTCAGCTGTGAATGTTAACTAATTTAGCTGTGAATGTTATCTAACTTAGCTGTGAATGTTAATTGACTTAAATTTGAATGTTAACTAACTTCAGGTTACTACAGGTTAGATACAAACCTGACAGGCAAACACACACTCAAAAATACACATCCAAACAACACACACACACACACACACACACACACACACACACACACACACACACACATATCCAGAGACATGCACATACTGTACATTCCCACATAGCCTATAAACACAGACAGACTGACTGACACACACACACACACACACACACACACAGAGAGAGAGAGAGAAACACAAGGATTGGGGTACAGTACGGCCTATGAATATGACAACTGTGATAGCTGGTGACACGTAGCTCTACTCAGGTAAGACACCCCCCCGTCTGTCTTCACTTAGGTGGCTTAATTCCTCCACTCAGACAGACAGGGTTGGTCTGCACATAGCTCTCTGTCTGACACATCTCACACCTCAACTCAGCACCATCAGCTGTTCCGCTGCTCAAGTCACACACACACGCACACACACACAGAGTCTGATCAGGGACAGTCTGAAGAGGAGAACAAACACACACAGCTGTGGTGCTCTTGGGCCTCTTGTATGTTGTGCTATTTTGATGTGGTTTTGATCTTGCAATGCTTTGCATCATCTAACGAGTGACATTCTCCCGCCGTCAAGCTTTGAACAGACGTTACCAGAGCTGACGCTCTTGTTCCTTCTCTGCCTCAAACCTCACCCCTTCACACACACACACACACACACACATACACACACACACCTCCACACACATCCCTCTCAATCCCTCTCAGTCCCTCTTTGCCTCAAACTTCATGTCAGAGCGAGGTGTGTGTTTGGGTTGGGTTGGGTTGGAGTTGTAAGGTTGGGATTAGCTGCACTTGTAAGGAATTGTACACAGCTGAAGAAGAAATATCTTCTGCATGAAGTGTACATGTCTCTAAAGTAAGGTTCAGATCAAAGAATCCCGACGAGATGAGACGAGTTGCGACGTTCTAAAACCTTGCAACTGCGACTAAACATGTTGAATGCACTTGCGATGGCTTGCAACTACGTGCAACCTCTAATTCACAGTGCAACTCGGGACCCGTCGGGAATCTTTGGTGTGAATTGCGCTTATGAAGAGAGGATGGTCTGAATAGGACCGAAAATGTTTTGCACACACTTTTTTTTGGGTAGCACTTTTTTCATACAATAAAAACCGACTTTGTGCATCGGCTATAGTGGTGTGCGAGTTCCGTTCCTTTTGACTGGTGAATGTACTACTTTTGGAACTGACGCACCCATCAGGACTGGACTTACTGGCGTGACACCCTTCCTGTTTTACATTTGAAGCTTATGAAGAGAGGACATGAAAACGCTTATCTGCAAACTCGGCCTCCAACCCTGAGCTCCCCTGAGTGTCCCGAACACACCGGCATGCTGTGGGGCCTCGTCTCTGAGGGACTCTGAGGCAGGGTGGGGTCAAGCGCTGCGCGGAAGCTTCTAGACCGAGCAAGAGAACTCCGCTCCAGGCCTAACATGTCATTTACTTGCTCTGCAAAAACAAAAATTGATTTCCTTTTTTCCTGTCCATCAATAAATCATTTTCTCTCTCTCTCCCCCTTCTGAGTTGGTTCCTTCCTCTATGAGTGAGTGAGTGAGTGAGTGAAGTGATTCATTGAAAGCAACAAAAGGTGCGGCGGGAACGGAGAGAACGCCATATCTGCGCCTCGCCTGGATTCTCCTCACTTTAATTAGGAGCAGTGACACCCATGCAGGGACAAAGACCAGGAAGACTCCCTCATATGCTGCTGAACTGTAGAGGGGGGGGGGGGGGGGGGGGGGGGCAAAAGAGACAGATATTCTGTGAGGGAGTGATAATGGGTGTGGAGTATGGAGACAGTGGACATCAATCCAGTGGGTCACTAAAACCAAATTACTGGTCATTAAAATTAGACCATTTATTGTCTTGGTTTGATCAAATTGTCTTGAATAATGCGAAAAGGCACGGCAATGTCAGGGAAATGTTTGGCTATGATTAATGTACTTTGGTCACTTGTTCTGTCACACTTGGACGGCTGCCCAGCTGTTTGGTCAAGAGCTGCTGTGAGAACGTCTAAAAACACTTGGAATTGTTCCGGACAGAGAAGCCAGATTAGCGCTTGATCGTTCTCCCGTGGCAGTGAGTGTACAATGCGATTATCACGGCCGACGGTGGAGAGGAAACGAATAACGACACTTGGAGTAATACGTAACGTCACACTTCCTTTGTGAAAAATGACCATATTCAGACTTGTGTCATGGGTGTGATGCATAACGACTCCGCTAACAAGTTCACTAACAAATGGTCTGATGAGAACTGGTCTTTAAAAGGTTTCTTTGCATTGGAATATGCTCTCAATCAACATCAGTCAGATAACAAATTGTGAGTGTGAGTGAGTGTGAGTGATTGTATGAGTAAATGAGTATGTGAGTGAGGGTGTGAGTGAGTGAGTGAGTGAGTGAGTGAGTGAGGGTGTGAGTGAGTGAGTGAGTGAGGGTGTGAGTGAGTGAGTGAGTGAGTGAGGGTGTGAGTGAGTGAGTGCTGTGTGAGTGAGTGAGTGAGTGAGTGAGTGAGTGAGTGAGTGATTGAGTGATGGTGTGTGTGAGTGAGTGAATAAGTGAGTGATTAAGTGAGTGAATAAGTGAGTGAGTGATGGTATGGGTGAGTGAATAAGTGGGTGAGTGAGTGAGTGAACGAGTGAGTGAGTGAGTGAGTGAGTGAACGAGTGAGTGAGTGAGTGAGTGGAACAGTAAGAGTGAAAGACTGATAGAGAGACGTAGAGAAAGACAGATGAAGACTAAAGAGAGACTAAAGATAGAGAGAGACGAGAGAAAGACAGATGGAGAGAGAGAAGAGAGTAAACGATGCTGAATG
>NC_085003.1:21621353-21643853 GCF_963854185.1 Sardina pilchardus
TTATCACACCTATTCATGAGAGTCTGCTGAACACACACACACACACGCACACGCACGCGCGCACACACACACACACACACACACACACACACACACACACCTCTCTCAGCCATGTGCTGTAAGTAAGCTACTAAAGCCCTGTTGGCTTTTGACGGGTGTAACAGCTCCTAGGTTCCCAAAGGTCCCTCCTGCTAAAATGACTGCGTATGCTCCCAACCAGTGGCGCTCGGGGAGCAGTGAGGGGTTAGGTGCCTTGCTCAAGGGCACTTCAGCCGTGGACTGGTCGGGGATCGAACCGGCAACCCTCCGTTCACAAGCCTAGTAGGCCACGGCTGGGAAGTTGCCTTGGCAAAAGCACCTCAGCTTCCTGAGCTGTGCAGTTGGGCAACGAATAGTGTAAGGCCCTTGGGGTCTGTCCTGAGTCAGAGCAAGACTCTGAAGATTCTCCCACATGTTATACAGATAAGAGGGAGATGTTTAGTAGTTATAAACCCAGCAACTCCCATGCTGCACTATAAGGGTGCCGTTTGAAACCTTTAAAAATATATATCTTAGTGTGATTTCAAAAGGATCTATTTGCTGTACAAAACCTTTTCAAAAGAATTTTGTACAGAAAATATTGTAAATATAACGTATATAGTGTTCGAAGAATGTCCCATGGATTCTATCTGGAGTTTCAATTCTCAGGACAGTTGGAGAAGGAGGGCTTGATAAACAGTGGTCCTCAATGGAAAGGGTTAGTATTAGGAGTTAGGGGTCAGATTTATGGTGTCCCAAACAGTCATGTTCCTCATCTTATCATAGGCAACCCAACAGGCCTGTTGCAGTCAGTTTTGGCAGTTATTTTGCATTTAGGACAGGGCCTGTGCCATCCTAAGTTAGGATTCCTAAATTAAGAAATTCTTGAGTTAGGATGGTTCTGTTATGGCCAAATTCCTATCTTAAGTTAAGATAGGATGTTGTCCTAAATGTAGTTAGGAAACGTGCTTCTGTAATACCAAAGATCCTAAATGCCATCCTAAACTGAGATAAGATAGGATTTCAGAGTTAGGAAGTTTCTGTAATGAGGCCCCAGGATTAGGTACAGTAGAGGGGTGCCCATGTTGTCATGTGGGGAGTGTCTGGCTCATTCTTGTCGTAAGAGTGCTTGTTTTTCACTTGCTGAAACAGAAAGATTTTCTTCCAGTGGTAGTTCCAAAACCTGGAACGCCCCCAGCTGGAGATACTTAAAACACCTCAGCGCTTCAAAGAGGAGTGCTTCAGTACGTGACTAACAGCCCCAGTGTTGCTGACAGGAGCACTACGTGGCTAATGGCCCCAGCTGCTGACAGGAGAGCTACGTGGCTAACGGCCGCAACGGCAGCACTGCTAATAATAATGCTAATGCTAATTGAATGTAATTCTATGTAAAGTGCTAACATGTGGCTAATGCCCCAGCTGCAGTGTTAGTAACAATGGTATGTAATGCCAGTGCTAATTCTGTGTTGTGCTACATGTAGCATGTGAGTAAAAGGCCTGCTTTTGCTTTCTACCCACTGCCCCTACAAATCTAACTACAGTATAGTGAACAAAAATAGAAACAGAACAGATTTGTTTCAAAAGGTTAAATAAAATATCTAAGATTGCTTTCATGCACACAAAAGGTTTATCTCACTCAAATTCTGTTCAGAAATGTGGTCAAATCCGTATGAGTGAGCACTTGACCTTTCCACTCCAGTTCAAGAGCAACAACTCTCGTGGACAGTTCTGCTGTCAGCATGCCAACTGTCCACTCCTCCAAATGTGACATCGGTGGCACTGTGTTGTGTGATTTAAAAAAAAAAACCGGCACATTTAGAGTGACCTTTTTATTGTGAACAGTCCGAGGAGGATTGCTGTATCTGTGCAATAATAATGCATTTTAATCAGCATCCTTTGATATTGCCACACCTGTCAAATAGATGGATAGCTGTGCTGTGGTGTGTGTGCTGTAGTCAGTAGGGGTGTTGTGTGTGTTGTAGCCACTGGCTGTGCTGTGGTGTCTGTGCTGTAGTCATACTGTAGGTGTGGTGTGTGTGTGTGTGTGTGTGTGTGTGTGTGTGTGTGTGTGTGTGTGTGTGTGTGTGTGTGTGTGTTGTAGCCACTGGCTATGCTGTGGTGTGTGTGTGCTGTAGTCACTAGGTGTGGTGTGTGTGTGTGTGTGTGTGTGTGTGGTGTAGTCACTGGCTGTGCTGTGGTGTGTGTGCCGTAGTCCCTAGGTGTGTGGTGTGTGTTGTAGCCACTGGCTGTGCTGTGGTGTGTGTGTGTGTGTGTGTGTGTGTGTGTGTGTGTTAAGGTGCTGCAAAGCTGTGACTCATGCTGCATGTAGCGAGTTGCTGAGCTTCCCCAGGGCTGAATGCAAGTAATTGAAATCTCTTAATGCCTTCATGTAAATGGTACTTTGCAGGTACTGAGTCAGACAGCAAATGCACAAAGAGAGGTCGTACTGCCAGCCACTGCTGTTCTGAATGACCCCAAGATAGTGTTCATATGTGGTATGCAATATGCGATAAAGAGAGGGGAAACAAAGACACCTCTCTTCACTCAAATGCTCTAGTAATAGTATTGACCGATGCAGTATTAATTAATTGAGAGAGTGAGAGAGAAAGAGAGAGAAAGAGAAAGAGAAAGAGAGAGGAGTTGGAGGAGATTTAGCTAGAGGAAGGAAAAATCAGCTCAACTTACCAACATCTGATGCTTTGTGATTCTTAATAATATCTGCCAGATCAAAATTCCCAGCAATGATGGCCACCTGTGTGTGAGACGGAGGGAGACAAAGAGAGATGGAGAGAGAGAGAGAGAGAGAGAGAGAGAGAGAGAGAGATGAGTGGGTATAACAGACAAACGGAAAGAGAGAGAGAGAGACAAACAGTAATAAAGTGAGTAAAGTACAAACAGGGGGAATAATTAGATGAGAACGTAATAGTCTCAAAAGAGTCAAAGTAGCACCCCAAAAACGCAAACATAAAGTGGCACCCCAAAAACACAATAACATAAAGTAGCACCCCAAAAACACAAACACATAACATAGTACACCAAAAACAAAAACAAGAGAGAGTGAACAAGAGGATGAGAAAGAGGAGGGAGAAAGATATATGAGAGAGAGAGAGAGATGGATGAGAGAGAAGGAGAGAGATAGATGGGAGAGATGGATTAAAGAAAAAAAGAGAGAAAGAGAAAGGGAGAGATGGATAAGAGAGAATGAGATGGATGAGAAAGAAAGAGAGAGGGAGAGATGGATGAGAGGGAAAGAGAAAGGAAGAGATGGATGAGAGAGAAAGAGAGGGATGAGAGAAAGAGAGAGAGGGGAGAGGGATGAATGAGGGGTGTTTTGTAAAGTTGAATGGTGTATTTGCGACAGCTCTCTCAGGTGAACTATGGAAGAAGCATCAAGCAGCTAACCAGCAAGCCTGCACACACACACACACACACTTGGTGACCATGGTAACAAGAGGGGAGAGCTGAGCTCTGACTCCACGAGGAAGGACAGAACTCAGCTAACCTCAGCATGGACACACACACACACACACACACACACACACACACACACACACACACTCACACACTACATCTCTTAAACTCTCAATCCAGCTCAGTTCTACCTTCTGAGCTTCTCTAAATCAATACCTTTCTTTTTTTGTTTTATCTAAATTCATTGTTTCATATTTTTCTTCCTTTAAATGTGTTTATCTTATTTGCTGTTAAGCACCTCACAGTGTTACAGTATAACACACAGGAGGACATGCCAGTGGGGGGGACAGACCTATTGTGCAGTTAATGCAAGACAAATATCTACAGAGCCTTGTGTTTATGTGTGCAGGTGTATGTGTGTGTGTGTGTGTGTGTGTGTGTGTGTGTGTGTGAGTGTGTGTGTGTGTGTGTGTGTGTGTGTGTGTGTGTGTGTGTGTGTGTGTGTGTGTGTGTGTGTGTGTGTGTGTGTGTGTGCATGTGTGAGTGTGCACATGTGTGTGTGTGTGTGCATGTGTGTGTGTGTTGTAAACCATGTGGTTACTGTATGTGTATCACATAAATCAGGAGCCTCCGCAACACTGGGAGCTCATTATGTAACTCCACAGGGAGTTCTCCCGGGACATCACTAATGCAAACACCTAGTCACTCTGAACCAGATAACATACACATGCATTTACTGAATAAACACACACACACACACACACACACACACACACACACACACACACACACACATATATATATATACTCATATATGTGCATGGACGCAGGCACGCGCACGCGCGCACACACACACACACACACTCATATACTCATATATGTGCATGGACGCAGGCGCGCGCACGCACACACACACACACACACACACACACACACCCCAATAGCGGAGCATGTCCTGGTGTAGTCTCAGAGCCCAGCAGTAATCTACCAGAGAGTCCCAGTGACACTCGGAGATGATGGATTTCTCTGCCCTACTTCTATTCCCCCCTCTCTCTCCCTCTCTCTTTCTCTCTCCCTTTATCTCTCATTCTCTCTCTTTCCCTCTCTCCCTTTCTCTCTCTCATTCTCTCTGTTTCTTTCCCTCTCTCCCTTTTTCTTATCCCCCCATTTCTCTATCTCTCTCTCTCTCTCTCTCTCTCTCTTGCTCTTCATCTCTGTCCTCTCTCCCCCTCTCTTACTCTCTCTTCACCCCCGCCACACACACACACACACACACACACACACACACACACACACACACACACACACACACACACAGTCTTCTCTTCTCTGTCTCCTCCATCTTCAGTTGGTCGCAGTGATGGGAAAACCAATCACTCACTGAGGATGTTTTCCTTCTCTCATGATCCCCCTCTTTTCCTCTCCTCTCCTCTCATGCTCCCCCTCTTTTTGTCTTCTCTTCATGATCCCCCTCTTTTGTCCTACATCCCTTTCATTCTCTCATTCTCTCTCTCTCTCCCTCTATACGGCACTCTCTCTTTTCCATACATGCATCTCTATCTGCCTCTTTCCCTCCAGTGATTGCTCAGGCTCCCCCTCTCCCCCTCTTCCTCTTCCTCTCCCTCTTCCTCATCCTCACACTAGAGAGCAGTAGCTGCTGTGTGCTATTCGTTGAGTCTTTCTGTGAGGTCAGACATGACAGCGGAGATCATGGACACACACACTCACACACACACACACACACACACACACAGAGACAAGGTCTGTGTTCAAAGGTCTGCAAACAATTCTTACAGAAGTTCCCAATTTGCACCCCTACTCATAACAGTAATGTAATCTTTTTTTTTCCATTAACATACAGTATGAGTAGGATTGTATGACAACAGAAAACTCTCACATACAGAAACTGCAATGTTTCTCTCTCTCTCTCTCTGTCTGTCTGTCTCTCTCTCTTTCTCTCTCTCTCTCTCTCTCTCTTGCTGGACAGACACACACACACACACACACACACACACGCTTTCATCTTCTAGCTGTGCCATCGTCTCAGGTGTGTTATCACCGTCACTGCCAGGCATGCGACAGGTACATGTGTGAAGGTATCAGGCACACTCAGCACTCTCACCTGGAAGGCAGTTTGGCTGTTGTAGTTCTTGATCTCTTTGTTGGCTCCTCTGAAGAGCAACACCCTGGCACAGCTATCCTGGAGAAGGAGAAGGAGAGAGACACAGATGTGGGGACAGACAGAGAGAAGAGAGGGATAGAGAGAAGAGAGAGAAAGAGGGGAGAGAGAGAGAGAGAGGGGGAGAGATGGTGTTAATGGTCATAGCAACAGTGATAATATAAGTGTAGCAGTATTACTAGACCTCCACAGCCTCACACCATTAGACTTTTCACAGGCGTGTGTGTGTGTGTGTGTGTGTGTGTGTGTGTGTGTGTGTGTGTGTGTGTTTGTTTCAAGGTTTACAAGGACCGTTTTCAAGACATTTCAAAGAGTAATGAGGACACACCCGTTTAGGAGGACATTTGGCTGTCCTCGTAAAATAAACCTGTTTAAACGTTTTCTCTGCATGTTTTAATACCTAAAAAGTGTTTTTCTCAAAAGTCTTTTTATACCAAAAACCTGAGAAATGTTGTAAATCTGTGTGTCCGCCACTGCCCCCTATCGGTGGTCGCGGTCCCTGGTTCACGACACTCAGGCGCGGGAGATTATACACAACCGCGGGAGATTATACACACAACCGCGGGAAAATAGACGCTAATTCAACACTGCGCATGCGCACATTTTGGAGAGCGCTACGCCTACATCTGCCAGACTGCCATCAGCTGATTCCGTTTCCTCTGGAGATGCACATTGTGGAGAGCAGGTAAGAAAATTAACGAAACGTTTTAATAGATTCCAATGACAAGTAGGTATGTTAGTAGCCCATACAATATGACTGTGGTTAAATGACATTGAACGACATACTGTTAAAAAATAAAGACGTAGGTCTACAATTAACTAGGCTACTGTGTCATTTAGATTCCATAGTAAATTCCATTTATCGATAGCCTACTACACAGCCCAGAGATAACGCCAATATAAGTTAAGTCATAGACTCTATTCCATTTTAATTCCCGGCGATTCTACCAGAATAACCTATTGGTAGGTAATTTACTTGATGACCTAGGGCTGTCAGCTGGCTGGCTCGTGCATGCTATTGCCAATGCTAGCCTATAGCATAGCCACCGGAGCCTCGGTAGTTCATGGTCTACCTTTAGCCGGCTAGGTAGCCTGGATGCTAGTGGTGTAGATATTTGAACTACCAAAAATAAATTAGCCAAGGAGCAAAACACCAAAGTTGGCAGGTAAGTTACGAGCAGTATTGTTGAAAGATGGCATATCGATGTTACTACATCGGGAAAACGTTTGTTAAGATTAACTGTATTATATTCAGAGTATGCCTATTGGTAGATTGCTAACTAACAAATGAAAACGTATAGCCTACATTCAACAGGTCGTGTTGGACAAACTAAGCTTTCGTCAAATAACAGTGCTTTATGAATACATTGGCAGACAGCTGAACACGTCTTTTGTTTTCGTTTGCTTTTCATCAGAGGCATCGGATTTTTACTAATGTCAATTCCGCTAGCAAAATGCATTCAAACGTAGCTCTTTATGCAAACGTTAGCATTAGTTTGGGCTTCTGGCCAGGGGGGTAGGGGGTTTAAATGGCCTCGTAAGCTTTATGTTCAGCGCATACAAATGTTGACACGTTTTCACAATATATCGTGTTGGTTAAGCTAATGAGTGATTTGCCTCTAATTGTGTAGGCTTCATCCTTTGGCAGCGTAGCCTATGTCTTGTACTTTGTTTTTGTATTTTTCGGTCGTGATTCTCTTCATTTGGATCAATGTTTCGTAGCCACGTCTTTTTTGGTAATGATAAAGTTAATATTATGTCTACCAGGGGTCCCTCATTTGGGGTTTTGGTTTGAGCTTCAAAACATTGCTTAGTTGGTCAACATGGCATATGCATTGTCATTTAGTATCTGAGCATAAGGTGGAAGATTAAGCAAAGCATGATTACATCAGGGAAATGTTATGTGAATGTTATGAGAGCATAGAACTCAATTGAAACAGTTTGAACATCCATGGTATTAATGGGTTTCATCAGGTCCCTTTCCACAGGTGTAGTAATCAAGCACCATGCAATCTGCATTGATAATCAATGCTTGATTTTATACACCTGTGGAAAGGGACCTGATGAAACCCATGAATTAGAGAGATGAAAAGTGGTCATGTTTTGGTGTTTACATTTTTGTTCTTAATTTCCTTTAAGTCATGCCATGGATAACTACTCCCCTTCAGGATGCCACTAATCACATCCTTGCAGGAAGAGACAAGAATGCAATGTTAGAAATCAAATATATTAATCCAGTTAAAGGTGAGTGACTTTGATGCACTGTAGGCTAGACTGAGGGGTTACACTACTCTGGTTAGCACCATACTAAGCTCAATCTTTTAAGATTGAACATTAATATGGGTAGTCTGCGCTTTATTTCTACTGCACAAGAGGCGTGATCAATGGGCATCATTCAAATGACTCTAGTCCTTCAACCAATCAGACCCAATCTGGTACATCTTTTGGATAAGCTAGTTTGTGATTCGACCCAAAGGTTGTGGACAGGAAGCAGGGGAGATGGATGTGCAGGTTTCCAGCCTGAGCTGCTGGGCGAAATCCAAATTTGCCGGCAGGTCAGGCAGGGTTCCCCCAGCCTAAGGTTACACGCAACAGGTTCTTGAATTGATATTGTCACCAGTGGTTTTCAGTCTATGACTATTAATTGTACATCAATATAAATTAATAAAGTTGTTAATAGTGTTTCAATAATATTTTAGTTAACAGTGGGATTAATGTATTCATTATTCTACATGTAGAACTACAAATAAGCACAACCTTGTATTGTAGCAATTTATTGGCACAATTACATTTTCTGCGATTATTTGCAGTGCTGAGTTGTATCCAATGGATAGTCTGCTACCCTTGTGTCTCTAATAATGTTGTGTCTGCAGGTCGTGGTATCTTCACTTCAGCTGTTTTCAATCAAGGAGACTTTGTGGTGGAGTATAGAGGGGAGCTCATTGATGCAGCTGAAGCTGAACATAGGCGTAAACTGTACCACAGTGCATGTTCAATCTTCATGTTTGACTTCAAATGGAAGCGGAAGACATGGTGGTAGGTTCAGAATGACTAATATGTTTAGATTTCTATAGTGAGAAGTCAGGATTTCTGAAGTGAAGACCTCATGTTGCAATTAACTGTGCGTTGAACAGCTACTGTAATAGTTGTATTGGATGTTGCCATTAGTGTAGTTGCTTACAAATTAAAGTACAATTAAAATTAATTTGTCACTATAAACGTCTGTTTAGTGCATGATGTTTGTTAATTTGCAGTATTGATGGAGCACTTGAAGATGGATCATTTGGACGACTGGTAAACGATGAGCACAAGTCACCAAATTGCAGAATGAAGTTGATTGAAGCAGGAGGGAAGCCACATATGTGCCTTTTTGCACTGAAGGAAATTGTGTCCGGAACTGAAATCACTTATGACTATGGTGGGAAGGAATGGCCCTGGCGCAAAAAGGTGGGTCATTTTGATTTCTTTCCCCCCTATGAATTGGAGTCAATATAGCCTATATTTTGACATCTTGATAACAATGAAATCATCTCTGTCTTAAAAGCCACTGTGTGTTAAGCTGTCAGTTTCATGATGCCACTGAAATTACACAATACCCATCACTAGCTAGTGCCAACAATTATAACCAAGAAATAGAAGTCTCTTCTTGGTGATATTCAGTCTGGTTTTCGGTCAATCTTGTAATCTTGAATTTGCATAACTCGCCCAGGTGATGCCAGCTAGTTTATCTGTTTACGTTGTCCTGTATGTTTTGTAGGTTCCCCTTACTGTTACAAGCACTGCTGCTCAAGAGTCTATTAAAGACAGTTTCCAAGACCAAATCATGTCATCCACAGTCTTTATTGAAGGTCAGTGGCTGTTTGACTTAATATTTTATCTAGTTGTCAATGGTGTGCTGTAGATGAGGGAGAAACATTTATGCCACTTATTGCCATCTTAACTGAGATGGTTTTACTTAGTTATGGTGGACATATAAACCTATTGTTTCCCAGTGAACCATGTGAACCAGTGATGGTGTGGTTGCTTCTAGAGTGAAACTCAACCCCACCCTCCCTGGCCTTCCTCATATATTTTTTCTGTATTCTACAGAGACCAGAGAGAGACCAGAAGTCCAGTCCTGCAATATGACACCAGGCAGTTCAGCTTGTGAGGTTAGGTTGAATACAGTTGTCTTTCAAAGCAATAAGTTCTATCAGAGACGGTTTATAAAGCGAGACGAGTCATATGAGGGTCAATCCTGGTGTCCCTGTGACGTAGTGCCACTCCCATTTAGGAGGCAAACGGGAGAAATAAACCTTATCTCGGATTATGACCATTCCCTTAGCCCTACATTCAGCAATGCAAGTAACGAACCCATATTCTACAAGGCACACGTCTTTCTAACATTCCCACATTGAAATCGTATTTTCCAGCGTGATAAATACATAGAAAAATAACTTTGTTCACGACCTGTCCCTCCTGACCTGACCTGTCTCCGCTAATTGCGCAGGCCACCTGTTATCAACGGCACACTGCTTCTGCTGCTTCTACACTGGTCTACTCGTCACTGATCACGCCCAGATAGGAGGCGGAAGTGGGCCCCATTTCATTCCATTGAAAACCCCCTTTATGATTCATCTTCCTTACTATACGATCTTTGGTTCTGTTGTTTTACAATGGCTAAGGAAATAAGTAGGAAAGTAGTATTATATGAATGAGAGCACAGTAAAATATAGTGAATTATTTGTAAATAACAATTCTTCCACAAAATATATTTTCTCTAGCTGAATTGTTAGCAAGTAATTCATAAATGCAGACAGCATAGCTTTTCTAATGGTGTACTAATATAGAACAAAATGCAGCCAGAAATGTGTTATTGTGGGAATTTTACAAGAGGATGCTGAATGACAATACATTTAATTGAATTGAATATTTGTGTAAAACTCACATATGCATTTTTATGTTTAACTTGTTTAGACACAGCTCAGTGGTGCAAGCTTCCCTTCTGGCCAACACTCCATTGCAGAGCTTGGTGACGATGCCCATGACTTGGAAGCCAATGTTTTCTCTTCAGACTTATACAGAGGTGAGTCCTTGCTTGAATTAGCAATGTTTGGTTAATACTGGGGTCTTGCAAAGTTCTGCGCCTTCATATCCTGTGTTCTCTTCAACAGATGCAGAATTGAGAGCAGAGTGTCAGTCATTTATTCCCACACCAGACAGCCCTGCACATGAGGTTAGTTTGAATTCAGCTGTTTATTTTGGGATGTATGAATGTTTAGAAATTATTGTAGTTTTGTAAGGGACATTTTTATCAATGAATTACGAATCTGAAATCTTTGTCGGGACAGATAGTCGTCACTTAACACTGTTACCCTGGCTACATCATTTTGAGTGTCATGAACTTAAAGGAACACTTCACCATTTTTTCATATTAAACTACGTTATTCCCTTGATTAAGACGAGTTGATGCATACCTCTCACGTTTCAATGCGTGCACTCACTGGCCTTGGCACGCGGCGCAACTTTGATAGCACTTAGCTAGCCCAGTTCATTCATTAGGATCCAAACAGAGATGAAGTTGGAAGCGACCAAACACCTCCATGTTTTCCCTATTAAAATGCAGTTACACGAGTAGTCACATGACTAAGTATGGTGAGACAAAATAAAACGTGGTGCATTTCTAAGCAGGTAAGAGGGGTAACTATATTGTGTGGTGCAGTAATATCCTCACTCTTGCACTTTCAGTTTCACTTTGAAGTGAGGATATTACTGGGCCGAGTCTAAGGTCCCTATTGTTATTCCGCCACACAATATAGTTATCCCTTTTGCCTGCTTAGAAATGCACCACGTTTAATTTTGTCTCACTATACTTGGTCGTGTGACTACCCGTGTAACTATATTTTAATAGGGAAAGTGAGAGGTATGTATCAACTCGTCTTAGTTAAGGGAATAGCGTAGTTTTATGAAAAAACGGTGAAGTGTTCTTTTAAAGGTTTGAGTGAGGGTGTCCTTTTAATGTGTAATGGACTGTACCAGTTTATGCCTGTTCATCTTTGTATATTGCTGTCCTTTTTTTAGGTGCACTGTGTCAGGGGCCAGTGTAGCACTTCGACTGCAAAAGAGGGGATTGGAGAAGTTAGTGTCCAGCCGCAGGAGGTGTCACCCCCTGTGTTCTCAACAGACTTTGCCAGTGGTCAGTTATAGTTTTGAATAAATGTTGTTAACTTCTGGCAATGCATGTCATGCTTGCTAAAGATCTGCAGCATGAAAAACATGTGGCAATATCAGGCCATTTTTAGTGAGGGATGTGAGTCGGGAATGTTATGGCTATATGTGGTTTTATGACTTGAGGAAAGTTAAGCACTGAATCTCCCTGTGTTCTCTTGTACAGAGACCAAATCGATATTGGAATGCCAATCATCCAGATCCACACCAAACGACTCTGCATGTGAGGTGAGTTTGAATTTATCTGTACTTTGAAATTGACCAATGATTGAAGTACTGTGATGTTCCATGGAACACAATTTTCAATGTTTTAGTAAGCTTCTTGAAGCTACATTAGAAATGCAGTCTATTCAGTACGGATGGTCTTTACTAACCATGATGTCCCCCCAACACTGGTGTGTGTCTGAGTGTGCCATACACTGGGAGTTCAATAGTAGAAATGCCTTCTATTCAGTACGGATGGTCTTTACTAACCATGGTGTCCCCCTAACACTGGTGTTTTTCTGAGTGTGCCATACACTGGGAGTTCAATAGTGGAAATGCCTTCTATTCAGTATGGATGGTCTTTACTAACCATGGTGTCCTCCTAACACTGGTGCTTTTCTGAGTGTGCCATAAACTGGGAGTTCAATAGTGGAAATGCCTTCTATTCAGTATGGATGGTCTTTACTAACCATGGTGTCCTCCTAACACTGGTGCTTTTCTGAGTGTGCCATACACTGGGAGTTCAATAGTGGAAATGCCTTCTATTCAGTATGGATGGTCTTTACTAACCATGGTGTCCTCCTAACACTGGTGCTTTTCTGAGTGTGCCATACACTGGGAGTTCAATAGTGGAAATGCCTTCTATTCAGTATGGATGGTCTTTACTAACCATGGTGTCCTCCTAACACTGGTGTTTTTCTGAGTGTGCCATACACTGGGGGTGCCTCTCATTTGGCTTATATACGTCCTCCCTTCCGCCTTGATCCTCATTGATCTACATAAAGAATGATGGGGCGGCAACAATGGGATAGTCTATCCGGTTTTAGTTATACAGTAGATCAGTGGGAACGCCCCTCGAGCATCGAGGATCGAGGAGAGATGTTGAGAGGCACCCTGGGAGTTCAATAGTGGAAGTCTGAGTGTTTGTCCTTCAGACTGTTAATGACATCCACAATGTCCTTGCATACCATGAGTTTGTCTGTGTAACAAACACATGCACAGATTTTTACCCTTTTTCACAAAATTACTTTAGTTTATTAGAATTGTTTTTACTTTTGTTGCTTTACTTAAATAGATTTCTTAAATATCTTAAATAGTTCATTAACATATTTCCTTGCTGTTTGCGGTTATGTAGTTCTGTGGCTAGGAAGAAGAGAATAATCAGTTTCATTGCACCTATCAGTTGGTTACTCACTGTTTCGCTAGTGGCCTGTATTGTGTAAACACAGGGCACAGTTTCAGTTTTTTTTTTTTTTTTTTAAACGTCAGAGTTTCAAGTATATGCATATATGTTTCTTGTGTGTGATGAGTGACATCCCAACAGTTAGCCAAACAGGAAGTCAGGAATTGAATAGATATGTTTCACTATAATATCTCAAAAAGTAACTTCTTTCCCCCTATTTATCTCTCCTGATGGATTTGTAGAAAATGTTGTGTGAAAGTAACAGCCAATTTTTTTTATTTGTTTTTTTAATTCATTATATAATTTGTATGTGTAAATGTTAACATTTATTTCATGTTTCACAACATTTTTGCCACAGTGTACAATTCATCAGCTGGTTTTTGAAATGGTGAAAATTGACGAATGCTGGATATGTCATTCACCTTTGACATCTATCAGATGGTGCGGTCTAAGATGCAAACGTAAGTGTGTTTTTCATCTTCTCCCAATTAATGCATTTCTCAGTATGCCATAAATAGTTTAATTTCATGCCATGAGTCCGTTCCAGTCTCACAACTATAAAGCATAAAACCATGTTGATTGAATGTTTTATCATTTCAAACCATTGCGGTTGAGAACACTGGAGTGGCAGATACAATGACGTACCAAGTGAGGGAGTTTGCAAGCGGAGGCACGTGGCAGAGAACAGTGAGCATACGTGCAAACTAGTCACCTTTTGGCAAAATGTACCGTTTTGGAATCAAAATAGGCCATTTGCGTAGGCTGGGTAAACCCTGACCTGCCGGCAATTTGGATTTCGCCCTGCAGCTCAGGTTGGAAACCTGCACATCTATCTCTCCTGCTTCCTGTCCACATCTTCTGGATCCAGTCACAAACTAGCTTATCCAAAAGGCACACTCAGATCGTTGATCTTTACACTTTTGGATAGTCCTTCAACCAATCAGTCATCTGAACTATGCCCATTGACCACGCCTCTTATGCAGTAGAAATGCAGTGCAGACTCCCCAGACTAATGTTCAATCTTAAAAGATTGAGTTTAGTATGGTGATAGCCAAACTAGCTACAACCTTAAATGCACGCAAATGTATCGCTCTTTCATCCAGTACGCTGCAGCTCGGTGACATGCATTTTTCATGGACTTGGTTTGATGCGCTGTGTGAACATGGAGCAATGTTTATCATCCTTTGCCAACATTTTTAAAGATTAGCTTGGCAGAAAAGCATAATACACCAACTTTTCATTATGTCTCAGTGAGTGTCAACACAAGCAAAATGCCCTCAAGTCCGTTATGTAATTACACATATGCTCATAAACTTTGAACATGAAGTTAAACCTTCATCGAACATGTACATTTCTTAGAATGTCTATATACTCGAAATGCCTGTCCAATATAGCCTGGCTTGCGCCTACCACTTCTCAAATGAGACGTGGTCTGGCAACCAGAAGTAAATTTTCTCGTATTTGAAAAAATGCCCAGTTCCGTTCATTGGGCGCTACGGATGTCTATCAAATGTGCATAGCTCCTCATCGTCTTGCTTTACCCCCTCTTCTGTGATTGGTCCCCTATCTCAGGCGAAAATTAGGGCAGTAGCTTCCAGACTGTCTAAGCAGCGTGAATCAAATCACTGCGCAAGGCAGGATGGGAACACTCAGGCCATGTCCAATAAGCATCTACAAGTGTTTTTTTTTTTTTCTAACATTTTCTAAATTTGTGCCGTCCAATAAGTCACTGGGCCTATCTTTACGCATCTGAGTTGATAATAGATCGAGTGGGCTTTTCAAGTCGCCTTTGAATTTAGAATGTAGTGGTCATGATGAACAAAAACTTTAGGCCTAATAAATCCAGACCTAATTCAATAGATCCACCAAGCAATTGGCAATCCAAATGATTCTAGTTGTCTCCACAGCTTTTAAATTACTTTCCTTTTATTCCCACAAGCCTTCTTAGTTAATGTAGGATAAACATTTCAGCATTTCTGTTCTTCCATTCTGCCAGAAGTCTTTGGGCCAAGAATGCATTTTGAAACATGGCCTATATGGCCTCACACCTTGCACATTACACGTTACAAAAATAATCGGTCTTTGATCAGGTCAGGCTACTAATGTATCTGTTTTACAGTAACGATGCTTTATATTCAGGATCTCAAGTATCTTAATTGTTAGGACGATGCCATATGATCAATCTAATGTGTGATGTGTGGGATCACAACATGCATTTTTAACTTTGAATGAGTAATGTACATGCTCTGCCACTCTAGTGAATTCTACCTTAATGGTGGAAACCTGTGTCCTTTTTGTCTAAATTGAATTTTAAAACTGTGCATTTGTACTTAATAGTTCATTTTGTTCACATTTCTTGATTTTATATGTTTCGAAAGTGTGAAGCTGTTTGCATTTAATAAGAAAATTAGTATGTGATTAGTCAGCATGGGAAACTGCTCAATTGTTGTCTAACACTGTGGTTTGCCTAATTTTGTCTATGAAGAATGCTGTGGTGTGTGGCATAGAAACTGCCTCCAGAAATCCTCAGAAGACTGGGATATAGATGTAAGTGTACATTGAAGTAGTCAGGTAGAACCCCAGGATAGGTGTGACATAAGGTACTAATGCAATTTTTTTGCATAATCTGATAGTTTAGGGGGTGTAGACTCAGAATCTGACGGGTGCCGCTCCGGCACCCTTGAGCATTTTCCTTAAAATGACATCATCTGCCACACCCCTTTTTGATCATAGAAAGTCGTCTAAATATACATTAACATATAAACCCATCATGTATGGTATCAAATTAAAGCTCTTCTCATGCAGGAATCAGCTTTGACCATCAAAAAGATAAAAAAAAAAAAGTTTTTAATGACATAATCTGCCACGCCCCCTTTTGTTGACCATAAAAAAAGAACTAGACTCACGTTACTGTATAAAACCCATTATGTATGGTATCAAATGAAAGCTCTTCTCAAACACAAATCAATGATGTCAATTTAAAAAATACATGATGTGTACAAATGTCCTTGTACACATCACAAACATCAAATGTCTCCTCCAAAGAACATTCATTCAATCAGACATTTCTCCCTCGCTGTCATCAGTATCCTCCACTGAAAGTCGAATTTTTATTTGCACACTGCTCATCACCTTTGCAATGGATCCCTGAAGCAGACGACCACCTCGTGACCCAAAGAGAGAGCCATTAAGAGACCAGGAAGGGCAGTACATCTGCTACACATGTGGAGAGTCCGGTCACACCAGTCAACAGTCATGGCCAAGTCACCCGGCAAAGACATGCTCCAGGAGAGGCAAACAGTGCACAGAATACTCCACCAGAGAGCGAACCAAGGCCCCCTGGTTAATCAATGATCAGGAGTGGGCTGGCAGACTGTGTTGACACTGAAGTCGACCAGTTCCTGAAACAAAATGCATTTGGTCACTGCTGGACGGTTGACCTGATGATCTCTGGAGTGAAGACATGCTGCCTTTGGGACACTGGGTTTGAGGTCACCACCATCAAAGAGTCTCACTTTAGAGAACACTTTGGGGAGGAACAGCTAAAGTCCACCCATTGGGTGGAGCCTATGGACTGAACATGCCGGTCCTTGGTTGTCTTGAAGCAGATGTTGAGTGTTTTGGAACCACTCTTTAGTGGCGGTGCATCTTCATACTGAGAGACACCCATCTGGATGTTGTAAAGATGTAAAAATGGGCTCCCTGGCATTATGGGGATGAACATCATCAAAGATCTAGTGACCTCTCTGCTGGGTGTGGATGCAATGAGGATGAAAAGGCTGCTCAACCAGAGGCAAGTGTCCGTCGTGTGTTGGCTAGGGTCAAGAATGAGGTGGAATTCTTGGATTCAGATGGCAAAATTGGGTTTGTCAAGGTGGCTGGCAGAGAAGTGATCACCATCCCACCACACAGTAAGAAGGTGATTGAAGGCTGGTGCCTCCAACAGTGGAATGCCATTCCTGGTGGAAGCCACTCCAAAGATCAGCATCCAGAAGGGGCTTCTGGTTGCCAACATACTCGGAAAGGCAGCAGGTGGAAAAGTCCCTGTTGGGGTTATGAATACCTGTGAGAAGGCCATAAAACTAATATCCAGGGCCAGGGTAGCTGTGGTGTCCAAGTCACAGAGGATCTGTCCAAAAGAGGTGGTGGGGTTTGATGAAATGGATGGGGTATTGCATGTTGAACAGTGTTCAGGCTACCGAAGATGGACACCAATGTATGCCTCTTCCAGTACAGGTAGCTGCAGGAGAGCTTAACTCGGCACAGCATGTAAAGCTTAGTGCACTGTTGAAAAGCTACGGGGATGTCTTCTCAAGCCACGACAATGACTATGGCTACACAACTACAGTGACACATGACATAACATATAAACTGGTGACACCCACCCAATCAAAAGTTCAAGCGACATGTACAGGACATAGTGGGGCAAAGAGAGTAGCAGCCCCTGGGCATCGCCAGTGGTCATTGTGCGAAAAAAAGACGGGAGTGTGCGCTTTTGCTGTGACTACAGAAAGCTGAACATGGTCATGTGCAAAGATGCATACCCACTTCCACGGATAGAGGAGGCGCTTCATGCACTGGGCAAGGCTCAGCTGTTCCCCACTTTGGACCTGACATGGGTTACTTTCAAGTGACTATGGGTGACCAGGATAGAGAGAAGACAGCTGTCTTTACCCCGTTTGGTGTCTATTCTTAAAGCATTAAAGAAATGATAGGATGAAAAATATTGTTTTCTGTAATTCTGGGGGGGGATCCAAGGACAGTCATAATTAATGTGCTTAACTACCTGGGAAGTACCTCACAACATTGCTGTCAAATTCAGTGACAGATTCAAGGGAAATTATAACTAACATGCTAACTAACAAGGGTACATCAGACTTGCTATAATATTCATAATAAAATGAATTACTATTGAATGATTGTATTCCTGTATGTATTAGGCCAGGGGTTCTTAACCTTTTCAACCTTGAGGCCCAATTTGTTATAGTAGAAAGTGGCCCGGGGCCCATTTAATATTCATCATTCACATCCAAAAAGCGCACGTTTTTGTATTTATTGGTAGACATTTCACAAGTGCAATTTCATTACGTTACGTTAACGGTATTTGTTTTTAGACATGGCTGGATTCACTTAATGGTAGCTTTCTGGCGATGAACTTCTGGCCATCCATTCATTCTAACACGTTGGGCAAGTCTCCCCTTTAGTGAAATGTGTAGTGTCAGAATCCCAGCAGTTTTGTAAGGATTCTTGTGAGTGCATAGTTATAACGACAATGTGCTAACGTAGCTAGCAGCATTTGCAGTACATATCCTCGATACAGATATACCCACAAGGTGAATGCAGGGAATTAAGTCTCATGCATTACATATCTCTGATGTCTTCATTTGATAATCTACCCAGTACCACGGCCCTTGCGGCCAACAGGTGCAACACTGAACATGTCTTGCGGCCCTCTGGTTAAGAATCACCGTAAGTCTGGGCCGCGGCCCTGTGGTTAAGAATCACTGTATTAGGCTAAATGGCAGTTCCATCATTTATTCAATTTAATACCAAAATATGACATGATTTAGAGTCAGCTATTATGCGGCAAAAAGGAACGTAATCTGACCTTAAAGGTCACTTTGCAAATGGTATTTTGTTCTCTGAAGGGACCTGAACTATTTTTTTTCATCTTTTTGATGGTCAAAGCTGATTCCTGCATGAGAAGAGCTTTAATTTGATACCATACATGATGGGTTTATATGTTAATGTGAATTCAGACGACTTTCTATGATAAAAAAGGGGTGTGGCAGATGTCATTTTAAAGAAAATGCTCAAGGGTGCCGGAGCGGCACCCATCAGATTCTGAAAGGACACCCCCTAAACTATCAATTTATGCAAAAAAATTGCATTAGTACCTTATGTCACACTTATGCCCAAATTCCACAAAGTTCTACCTGACTATATATCGATATAATGAGTTGTTTTTTTAAATTCATTCATTTCATTCTACTTTACAGGATGATGTAACATCAGCATCTGATGATGAGTACATCCCAGAGTCTGTATCGGATTCAGAAAGCTCAGGGACAGAGTTGAGTGTTGAGTTGCCTGAACCATCCAAAACGTCCCATACCACTAACATGCCTGATTTAGGCGATACTTTTGCTGAACAAGAACACATGAATACACAGGATATCTGTAAGAATTTCCTGGTGGATGTAGAAACTATCGGTGATCTCCAAAGTGACCCCAAACCAGAACCAGAAAGCTCAGAGTCAAACATGCAGAAAACAGTGAGTACCGAAAAGGGTACGGTGGATGTATTAGCCAAAGTAAATCCCCAACCAAATCAGGAAAACTCCTTAAAAGCCATGTCAATTATTGTTTCCTATGTGGAAAACCTCAAACAAACTTTGCACGTCATCTCGAGAGGCATGCACATGAAAATGCTGAAATTGCTCAGGCACTCCAGTTCCCCAAATCATCAAAGGACAGAAAGGTTCTTCTTGAAAAATTCCGAAACCTTGGCAACTTCAAGCATAACTCAGTCGTTAAAACCACAGGATCAGGCTGTCTTAAAGTGAAAAGGAGTTCCAAACAGAGCAGCAGCTCTGAGACGTATGATTACTGCTTGTACTGTAAGGGTATGATATCCAGAAAAGAACTTTCTCGACATATGAAAAGATGTGCTCTGAGACCCGAGAATAATGTTGAAGAGGGACCCAAGTTGAGAGAGAGAGTCTTTGGCATAGCATCTGCTCAATCTACAATGTCCCAGCCAATCTCAAGTGAACTTTGGTCAGTGCTGGGCAAAATGCACAAGGATGCAGTGTCCTCTGCAGTAAGGAATGATCATTATCTCATGCAGTTTGCCCAGTCCCTCTTTAATAAACATGGGAGTGACAGATCAAAGCATGAGTATATAAGACAGAAAGTAAGGGAACTTGGGAGATTACTTGTGACTTTGCGCCACACAACTAGAATCCATAACATGGAAGAGGCAATAAAACCAGGCAACTTCTTCATTCTTACTAGTGCCGTCAAGAGAGTTTCTGGTTTTGATCACCAAAACAACACATTCAAAGCCCCAAGTTTGGCCCTGAAAATTGGGCATTCTCTCAGAAAGATAAGTGACCTCATGATGTGTCGTGCCCTCATGGAAGAGGACCAAGAGGGGATCGATTCCATCAAGAGGTTTCATACACTTCAGAAAACAAAGTGGTCTGAATTAGTTTCCCATTCTGCCTTATCAAACCTGAGCGAGGCCAAATGCAACAAGAGCACCAGGCTTCCACTGGCCAAAGACGTTCAGAAGATACAGTTACATCTTGGTCAGCAAGTGGAATTGGCTAAGGAGAAACTAGCCGATAATCCAGGTGAAGTGGCGCGAATGACTGTAAAAAATGTTGAAGATCGTGACATGTCACAACTTAACGATGACATAAGCACTGGGCTTACAGAAGTTGAGAGGAGACTTTGCAAACAATTCGCCAGAGTGGAATTGAGGGGGGAAAAAGGACGAAATGTTGCGGTGATCCTGACTCCTGATATGACCGCTAACCTGTCACCCCTCATTAGTAAGAGGAAAGAGTGTGGAGTTACTGAAAACAACGATTACCTCTTCGCTGTTCCTTGTAGTCTTGGTCACTACAGAGGGCAGTTTGGTCAATTTGCAGATGCTTGTGGAGCCGAAGATCCTCAAAACCTCAGATCAACTAACCTTCGCAAACAGATCGCCACAATAAGCCAAGTCATGAACTTGAAAGATAATGAACTGGACCAGCTGGCCGATTTTCTCGGCCATGACATTAGGGTGCATATAGAGTACTATCGACTGCCCCAATCAACAATTCAGCTGGCTAAGATCTCAAAACTGCTTATGGCTATGGAGAAGGGAAGTGTGAAGGATATTCAAGGAAAATCTCTTGATGGAATCGGTGGTATGCATCATTTACATTTTGTTGAATATACCTGGTGTATGTGTATATGGTTGATGGTGTAATAACATTTTTACATTGTCATTTAATAGATGACACAGAAGATATGGATACAGGATCACAGCAACTCCCCGATGTTTCCACTCTGCAAGGTAATGTTCAAATGGGGTCCCAAAATGTGGATTTTGTAATTCTATAAGTGAAATATTTAAAATTGGCTTCAAATGTGTAAACTTTTTATTGCCTACCCTCCTTGCTGTGTAGTTGATGCCATTGTTTTTTTGTTTTGTTTTGTTGTTAGACAATGAAGAAATATTGGCTTCTGACACTTTTGGATCGCCTCACCTCTCCGAGACCGCAGCTCAAGGTATAATCTCAATAATGGACCCAAAGTTTGCCCAACATATCTCATGTAATGAGCTGGGATCTGTGGGTTCATTAGATCAGAGTATATTAAAATTGTTTTAGTCAGGAATTTGCCAGTAGTATGTTTGTTAGAAACTTTGTTAGAAGCATAACTTCTTTTAATTTCTCTTCATTGTGACACATATGCTTTATGGTTAGTATTTTGTATTGGTGAAATATTTAAAGGAACACTCCACCGTTTTTTCATATTAAACTACGTTATTCCCTTAATTAAGACGAGTTGATACATACCTCTCAGGTTTCAATGCATGCACTCAAAGGCTCTGACGCACGGCGCTACTTTGATAGTACTCTAGGTAACCCAGTTCATTCATTAGGATCCAAACAGAGGTGAAGTTAGAAGCGACCAAACACCTTCATGTTTTCCCTAAATTCCCATTTTTGTATTAAAATACAGTTCCACGAGTAGTCACACGACCAAGTATGGTGAGACAAAATAAAACGTGCATTTCTAAGCAGGTAAGAGGGATAATTATATTGTGTGGCGGAATAACACTTGGGAGTACTTTGACTCGGCGCAGTAATATCATCACTCTTGCACTTTCAGTTTCATTTTGGAGTGAAGATACTACTGCGCAGAGTCGAAGTGCTCCCAATTACTAGTCCGCCACACATTATAGTTCTCCTTCTTACCCACTTAGAAAAGCGCCATGTTTTATTTTGTGTCACTAACTAGTCGTGTAACTACTCATGTAACTGTATTTTAATAGGGAAAACGTGAAGGTGTTTGGTTGCTTCTAACTTCATCTCTGTTTGGATCCTAATGAATGAACTGGACGCTAAGTGCTATCAAAGTAGCGCCGCGCACCAGAGCCAGTGAGTGCACGCATTGAAACGTGAGAGGTATGTATCAACTCGTCTTAGTTAAGGGAATAGCGTAGTTTAATATGAAAAAACGGTGGACTGTTCCTTTAAAATAGGCTTTTTTATACATTAAGATAACAGCCTAATGT
>NC_085003.1:21658853-21666353 GCF_963854185.1 Sardina pilchardus
GGGAGGGAAAGAGAGTAAGAGAGATGTAAGTGCATCAACCACACACGTGAGTTATGTTTAATAATGCAGACCATAGACAGGAATGGAAACATCAGATATACACTCAGCATGTCCTACACTATTGCATCACTCACACACACACACACACACACACACACACACACACACACACACACACACACACACACACACACACACACACACACACACACACACACACACACACACACACGCACACACACATACAATGTGTAGCCAACTTCAGCAGCACTATGAGAGAATCAAGACCACAATAACAGCCATAGTGACAGTAACATCAGCCATAGTATCAGTGACACAACATCAGCTATAGTAACTTTAATGCAACATCGCCCATAGAAACAGTAACACATCAGCTATAGTAACAGTAACGCAACATCGGCCATAGTAACAATAACACAACATAGGCCATGATAACAGTAACGCAACATCGGCCATAGTAACAGTGACACAACATCAGCCATAGCAACAGTAACGCAACATCAGCCATAGTAACAGTAACACATCAGCTATAGTAACAGTAACGCAACATCAGCCATAGTAACAGTAACACAACATCGACCATAGTAACAGTGACACAACATCGGCCATAGTAACAGTGACACAACATCGGCCATAGTAACAGTGACGCAACATCGGCCATAGTAACAGTGACACAACATCAGCCATAGCAACAGTAACGCAACATCAGCCATAGTAACAGTAACACATCAGCTATAGTAACAGTAACGCAACATCAGCCATAGTAACAGTAACACAACATCGACCATAGTAACAGTAATGTAACATCGGCCATAGTAACAGTGACACATCAGCTATAGTAACAGTGACGCAACATCTGCCATAGTAACAGTAACGCAACATCGGCCATAGTAACAGTAACGCAATATCGGCCATAGTAACAGTAACACAACATCAGCCATAGTAACAGTAACACAACATCAGCAATAGTAACAGTAACACAACGTTAGCCATAGTAACAGTAACACAACAACAGCCATAGTAACAGTGACATCAGAGCAGGATGTGACAGAAACATCTGGAACTGGTGCAACTCATAGTCAAGTCACACACACACACACACACACACACACACACACACACACACACACACACACAGATCATAGCCCACACGCTGACAGAGAGCTAACTGTAAATTCCAGAGAAGCACCAGCCTCATGGGCTGCTGTAGTTGGCAACCCAGTCACACACACACCCACACACACACACACACAAAGAAAGAGATGGGTGATCAGCGCAGTCAGTGCCAACACACACATGTCAGATGTGAATGGCTGCTACGAGCAGACTGGCTCAGAGCAGACAGGGCATTCAGAGAGAGGCTGCTCCACTGTGGCTATCATACATCACATGACACACACACACACACACACACACACACACACACACACACACTGCAAAATGAGTATCACCGTGGCAACAGACACACATATACGCGTCCACTCTTTAAGCACTCCACTCTACAAACACTCCACTTTACATGAGCCTGTGACAGACACACACACACACACACACACACACTGTATCTTGCTCTTTCTCAAGAGCATACACATACACATGCACACTCACCATCAATCAATCTTGCTCTTTCACAAATGTACATGCACACACACACACACACACACACATACACACACACACACACACTAAAGCTTACAAATTACAAAGAAGTATTACATGATATGCTCCTATAATGTAACCAGCAGATCAAACAGGATTATGAATGAGATGAACAAAGTGCTCAGCAGAGTCTAGTTTAGACAATAGTACGGAGGATTCACTAAGAGTTAACAGCACACACACACGCGCAGGCACACGAACGCATATGCACACACACACACACAAGCACACACACACACACACACACACACACACACACACACACACACACACCCACACCCACCCACACCCACACACACACACACACACACACACACACACACACACACACACACACACACACACACACACTACATACGACATCACTACTACAGATTATAACTATATTACTACTACTACTACTACTACTACTACTATTACTATAACAATACTACTACAAGTACTGTTACTGTTACTGTTTCTAAAATACTACTACAGTACAAGTACTGTTACTACTACTATGACTACTACTACTGCTACTGCTACTGCTACTGCTACCACTACTATGACTACTACTACTACTACTACTGCTACTGCTACTACTACTGTTACTACTACTACTACTACTACTACTGCTACTGCTACTGCTACTGCTACTGTTACTACTACTATTACTACTACTACTGCTACTGCTACTGCTACTGTTACTACAGCACAGCAGGTAAAGTGCAGTTGAGAGCAGTGGGTAGACTAGTAGTGGAGCAGTAGCAGAGTACTGTATCACTAGAGTAGCTATGAATACGACCAGAACTTTGACCACCGATACACAAACACCCACACACACACACACACACACACACACTTAGCACTAAGAACTCAGCACCCTAGTCCCAGGGACCTAGGGAGAGCTACACTGAAAACATCAGACCTGAACAAACGTACTCTGGGGCAGAACCAAAGACTATCAAGCCACACTTAAGTGTGTGTGTGTGTGTGTGTGTGTGTGTGTGTGTGTGTTGCAGAGAGTCCCTGAATAAAAATGGTTGAGCGTGATTAGTTATATCAAAGCAGCCTCCACGCTACACCCAGACTCACCAAGCTTCCACCTGTTACATAACACCCATATGTCTCCCTCGCTCACACACACACAGACATATTCACACACTCCGTCTGTACCTTTATCGGCACCCAAATATACACATTTGTCCTTACACCCATACAGCAACCGTCGGAGAAAACCAACCACACACACACACACACACACACACACACACAGCGAGACATGCAGCGTCTGTGTGTGTGAGACGCGTTAAGAGGCGTGCAAAACTCACCATGTGCGCTGAGAAATCACTGCTCCTCTCTGAGAGGAAAGCATGCTACACACACTACCCTCAGCAAAGCAACTGAGCTCAGGTCTGCACACATACACATGCACACACACACACACACACACACACACACACATACACACATATATATACACACACACACACATACGCTCACATACACAGCCCCTCTCTGAGAGAGTGCTGAGAGCACGCTCCCGCTACACGCACCAACTCAGCTCAGGTTCACACACACACACACACACACACACACACACACTCACTCATACACCTTAGATGTACGCACGCACTCTCTCTCTCATGCACACGCATGCACAGTCACGCCGCTGCTGCTATAGAAGCTCTCTCACACACTTTCTATCTCTTGCATACTCTGCCTGTCTCTCTCTTTCTCACACACACACACACACACACACACTCTCTACCATTCAGTCTCTCCATCTCTCATTCTCCTCTCCATCTCTCATTCTTTCTCCCCCCTTCTCTCCATCTCTCATTCTCCACCACTTACTCTCTCTCCTCCGCTGCCTCTCTCTCTCTCTCTCCACTCGTCTTTTTCTCGCTCTTCTCTCGCTCTATCTCTCCATCTCAGTGCCTTTTGTTATGCTGATGAGATACAAAAGGAAGGCTGGCCAGACCGAGTGTGTGGGAAGAGAAGTGAGAGTGTGTGTGAGTGAGTGCGTGTGTGTGTGTGTGTGCGTGTGTGTGTGTGCGTGAGTGAGTGAGTGAGTGAGAGTGTGTACACACAACGTGAGTAGAAATCATTTAATGACTATCTCCATTTGTCTGGTATAATCCTGCCTGCCAAATGGAAACAAACTGCCTATGTAATATTTAATCTACAATACTAATGGTCTCTCTCTCTCTCTCTCTCTCTCTCTCTCTTTCTCCATCTCTCTCTCTCTATCTCTCTCTCTCTCTCTCTCTCCCTCTCTCTGTGATTTTGTATGGGTTGTTGAAAGCCCTGAAGCAGATTTAGATGTGTAATGTCCATGCATGTGTCTTTCAGTCGGGCAGGCAGACGCCATTGTCCATCAACCTCCTCCTCACGCTAGCGTAGCCACAAGCTAGTCAGATGGGGGACAGGGAGAAGCCTAGCATAGCATAGACTACTCTCCATAAACCCTCTATTTACGCTATCTTAGCCACACGCTAGTCAGATGGAGGACAGGGAGAAACCTAGCGTAGCGTAGACTACTCTCCATCAACCCTCTACTTACTCTAGCGTAGCCACATGCTAGTCAGATGGGGGACAGGGAGAAGCCTAGCGTAGCGTAGACTACTCTCCATCAACCCTTTACTTACGCTAGCTTAGCCACACGCTAGTCAGATGGAGGACAGGGAGAAGCCTAGCGTAGCGTAGACTACTCTCCATCAACCTCCTCCTCACGCTAGCTTAGCCACACGCTAGTCAGATGGAGGACAGGGAGAAGCCTAGCGTAGCATAGACTACTCTCCATCAACCTCCTCCTTACGCTAGCTTAGCCACACGCTAGTCAGATGGGGGACAGGGAGAAGCGTAGTGTAGTCTACTCAGAGACGTGGCACAGAGTCAGAGCAAGAAGCAGAGAGGAAAGAATGGTGTGTGTGTGTGTGTGTGTGTGTGTGTGTGTGTGTCCGTGTGTCCGTGTGTGTGTGTGTGCTTGTGTGTGTGTGTGTGTGTGTGCGTGTGTGTTCTTGCCCTTGGGAGTTTTCATTTTTCATGTCTATGGTGTGTGTGTGTGCATATGTGAGTATATTGTTTTGTGCCATTATATCTGTGTGTAGAGTTTCAGTATATGCTTGTATTTGTGTGTCTCTGTGTGTGCTACAGGCTCCAGTAATAGATGCCTGATTGTGAATGTGTGCGCACACATGTGAGTGTGTGTGTGTGTGTGTGTGGTACAGGCCCCGGTAAAAGATGCCTGATTGTGTTCTCTCATATTTCTGACCTTAATTCTGTTAGATTGGCTTGCTTTATGTAATCTCCTAGTACAACCTCCTTGGATTTCCTGTCTGCAGCCTGGCTAATGTAAACACATGCAGTACACGCACACACACACACACACACACACACACACACACACACGCGCGCGCACACACATTCATAAAGAATTGAAATGCCATGTTGAGAGGAGAGAGAAGTGATGGAGATGGACTAGATCTGTTGCACTCTCAGATGCTGGAAACTGAAGATGGAGGGACAGAGAGAGAGAGAGAGAGAGAGAGAGAGAGAGAGAGGGAGATGAAGAGAGCAAGGGAGAGAGAGAGGGAGGAGGTAGAGAGAAAGGGGGGATGGAGAGAGAGAGGGAGATTGGGAGAATAATAAGGAGGAGAATGGAGAGGGAGAAAGAAAGAGGAAGAGGGAGAGAGAGATAGAGAGCAAAAGAGAGAGGGAGAGAAATATGGGAGGAGGAAGAGAGAAAGGGAAGATGGAGAGAGAGCTGGGGAGAGAGGAGCTAAAGAGTAAAAGAGGGCAGAGCTAGACATGAACTACATGCTCTAACATGATTACAAGACAATCTCTCTGCCAACAATAAATCTCACACACATAATATGTGTACACGTGACCACACAGAACACTGTTACAGCTGTACAGAGGTTTAGTACAGCCTCAGCACACGGAGAGGTGTGTGTGTGTGTGTGTATGAGAGTTATGAATGGCTATCTGTCTGACACATACACAATTCAGTGACAGTGTGTGTGTGTGTGTGTGTGTGTGTGCGAATGGGACTGCACTGATAAGTGTATGACCTTCGGCGGAGCTGGCAAAGAGCAGGAGAGGGTTTCAAGAGGATGGGAGGTGTGTGTGTTGAGAGGCAATAATAAAAGAGGCACAGATGTGTCGTTCAATATGAGTACACATACTGTACGCACGCACACACACACACACACACACACACACACACATACACAGACAGATAGACACACGTACAGTACACACACACACACACGTACATGCACACGCACACGCACACGCACACGCACACGCACACGCACACGCACACGCACACGCACACGCACACGCACACACACACACGCACACACACTACAAAGGCACCAAAGGCACACCTGTCCAGCAAATCGTTTAAGGTTATTTAGCTTCGGTATACTCTCATGACATCATGGCAGCACGTTATCAGATGGCTGGATTATACTCACAGTACCATCAACTGGAGAGAGGGGGGTGGAGAGAGAGAGAGAGAAATAAGGGTAGAGAGAGAGAGGAAGAGAGAGATGGACAGAGGGAGTGAAATGGGGTAGAGAGAGAGGAGGAGAGAGATGGAGAGATAGAGAGAGATGGAGAGGGGGAGAGGGAAGAGCTGTGCACTGTAATACAGACAAGGGAAGAGAAGAGAGAGAGAGAGAGAGAGAAACGAGAGAGAAGAGAGATATGGGGGATAGAGAGACAGAGAGAGATGGGGAGAGAGAGAGAGAGAGAGAGAGAGAGAGAGAGAGAGAGAGAGAGAGAGAGAGAGAGAGAGAGAGAGAGAGATGTACAGTAATTGTGAGCTGGGGATCGATATATGGCATCACAGCGGGTCAACCCCAGGGCCCCTCACCATGGCAACCAGTTAAGAGGAACACAACCATGTACAGGAATTAAACTAATAGATGTGACAGATATGGGACATACACTTGATAAACACACACACACACACACACACACACACACACACACACACACACACACACACACACACACACACACACACACAGCATTAAATATTATAATTGTTGCCTGGGGAGGATTCAGCATTATGAAATTAATCCAGCAGTTTTCCTGTTGCTAAAACAAGGACCATCATCCACCAACACAACTGCATATGCACTGGTACACGCACGCACGCACGCACGCACGCACGCACGCACGCACGCACGCACGCACGCACACACACACACATGCTGTTTGTTTTCCCTGAACGCATGGAGACTACTGGGCCATGAGATGCACACATGCTACTTTAAGCAACTAAACAAGGACACGTGTGTGTCAGTGCATGTAGAAAAGCCTTCATGAAGTACAGTATACACACACATACTGTACATGCACATACACACTCTCTGTCTCTCACACACACATACAGTACGCACATGCACACTGATGCACATACTGGCACACACACACACACACACACACACACACACACACAGACACACACACACAAAAGTACATACAAGACATGCACGCACACACACTTACACACATGCACACATCCTTGTTATTTTCGCCATCTCACACTGGCAAATGAGCAGTTTGTCAGCACATACACCCATTGCAAAAGGTGACAGTCCAGCCTAAACAAAACAACACGCAGTGTCACACGCTGTCACAACTCCCCACTGTTCAGTAAACACTCTCAAAAGAAGACAATCTGTGTACTTGTGTGTGTGTGTGTGTGTGTGTGTGTGTGTCTGTGAGAGCATTCATACACATTATATGTGTGTTCGGCAGTGTATCTGTTTGTGTGTGTGTGTGACTGTGTGTGTGTGTCTTTTGGTTGCAGTCTGTCTG
>NC_085003.1:21691353-21693853 GCF_963854185.1 Sardina pilchardus
GGATATAATAAACACTTAAACCTCTGGAGTTGAAATTACTGTATAGATTTTAATGGCATTCTATATTAAACAATAAGACTGGCAACTGGAATATCTCTCACAGTCCTGGTGTGAATCTCTGGTGTTAAAAGTCTCAGATGTTAATCGCAATTCTCTGCTAAAACTGCTAAAATGTGTGAAGCTGATTCTTATTGAACATAATGCTGGTTAAACTCATGTGTGAAGCTGATGCTATTTAAAGTCATGTGTGATGCTGATTAAACTTACGCATGATGATTGTTAAAGTCATATGTGATGCTAGTTAAACTATTGCGTGATGCTAGTTAAACTCATGTGTGTTGCTGATGCTGTTTAAACTCGTGTGTTGCTGATGGTGGTTTAAGTCATATGTGATGCTGGTTAAAATCATATGTGAAGCTGGTTTATGTCATGTGTGAAGCTGGTTTATGTCATGTGTGAAGCTGGTTGATACTAGATGATTTTCAAGCACCAATTCTGTCAATGTAGTATAGTCCCACAAAGAGACATTCTTCTTATGCTCACTTTCACCTTCTCTCTCTGTCTCTGTCTCCTGCCCCCCCCCCCCCCACACACACACACTCTCTTTTTCTCTCAGTCTTTAACCCAGGCACACACATACACACACACACACACACACACACACACACACACACACACACACACACACACACACACACACACACACACACACACACACACACACACACACACACACACACACACACACACACACACACGTCACACACAGACACACAGACACACACACACTGAGACATAACAATGAGGGCTGAGTGTTGCTTTTGGGAGATGTTTGCCCTCATTTCAGAACTGTCCAAACATTTGCAGGCCCTCACACTCTTTCTCTCTCTCTCTCACACACACACACACACACACACAACGCAAACACACTCACACACACACAACGCAAACACACTCACACACACACACAAGCAAACACGTCCCTGTTAGTTTTCTGTTCAACACAGACGTCCCCAAACACAAACACAGACTGACCTCACAATGAGCCCAAAGCCTGCACACACACACACACACACACACACACACACACACACACACACACTGACAGAGTCAAACAGTCACTGTGTTCAAACAAGTAAACATGTAAAATTCAAACCTGCACCTCGCTTGAACACACCTCACCTGGCACAGGATCAGCCACCACACAAACACAAACAGAGCACACACACAAACACACAAAAACACACACTCTTGTTGTGTAACCATGTGTCAAGCACACCTCCACTGCTAATTATTCACTGGGAGATTGCCGGTTGAGATTTTGGGTGAGGTGATGTTGGCGTCACCTCAAGGTAAAAAAAAAAAACTAAAGTAAAAAAAATGTTTAAAAAATACGCTCCAAGCAGCTTTTTGAATCTCAACTGAAATATGCCACCATCCCTTCTGTGCCCACAGCTCCTCTACAGCACTGAACACAGAAGAGCCGACAGCACGCACTCACTCACACACACACACCACACACACACACCACACACACACACACACACACACACACACACACACACTGCTTAACACAGCAGCCCTTCTGTGCCCATAGCTCATCTGATCACAGCAGAAACAACAACTCCACACACACACAAAAGCACACACACACACACACACACACACACACACACACACACACACACACTGCTCAACATAACCATCACAGCATGCAAAAACATGCTACAGTACCATGAAAACATGTGCAGATCAGGTCACAGGCACAGGGTCTGTGCAAGCAAACCACCTTTCCACATCTACAGATACAGTGTTGCACAGCTATTCAGACATTTCATTCCATTCCTATAAAGGAACATGTACAGCATTGTGCTGCATTAGCTTACAACAATCTAGTAGCTATACAATCTGCATACATTATATTGTTTCATTATACGGCTCTCTGGAATGCTGAGGGAGCTCCCATTCACTTTGAATGGGCCTCCCAAACATCGGGGTCGCGTCGGGGTCCTGTTCGCCCTGTCGGTACTTATTTTCCGATAATGACCGCCGTTCTATACATTATCCCTTACGTACTGTATTTCATTTATTTGATAAACACATTGCAAAAAGTGATATCTTACCAAGTGTTATAATTGTATATCAAGATAAAGACATCTAGTTTTTAGTATGAAAATACTAACTTTGGGCTTTATTGTAGGATTGAATAGTAAATCTCATCTTAAACTAAGGCAAATTTTCTAAATCCATTGTCAGATAAACTTGCTTATTTCTGTCTTAATTTAGAATATTTTGACTTATTTTAAGCCAAATAATCTTACAAGAAAACTCAAAGTAAGTATCTTTACACTAAAAACAATACAAACTAGACTGTTTTATCTTCATATAAGATTAAACACTTGGTAAGATATCACTTTTTGGAGTGCAGATGTCAAATGTCATGGGCCAGTCTCCCTGGAAGAACTTGGGTTGAGTGCCTTGCTCAAGGGCACAACGATGG
>NC_085003.1:21698853-21701353 GCF_963854185.1 Sardina pilchardus
TCGTCCAGGAACTTGCCGGCCTTGCCGTTGTGGGCGGGCTGGAAGAGGCCGTAGTTGAGCACGTCCTTCAGGCTCTGGTTCAGTGTGCACAGGATGCGCTGCTTGGACAGCCAGATGGGAGCCGCCACGTTAAACTTCATACATTTCTGTGCAGGAAACACACACACACACACACACACACACTTATCGTTAAACAGCAATATAATCAAAAGCAAATGTCAGAATATCGGGAAAGACTTCGGATTTGTCTTTAGCACACACACACACACACACACACACACACACACACACACACACACACACACACACACACACACACACACACACACACACACACACATACACACGCAAGCACTGTCAGTAGTCCTACACGGGCCACTGCTAGGTAATTTGGGCCCTATGACAGACAATAAATCCCCCCTCCCTATAATATATAGTATTCATTATAGGGGGAGACCTTGTGTAGCCCGAGTCTGAGACTTAAAAGTTATTGCAAATCCAAATACTTCTCAGTATATTACATGGATGGAATATAGAGTATTTTAACCACTCACTCTACACACACAAAGACACATACACACAGAGACACACATGCATGCACAAACACAAATGCTGATAAGTGATAACTGGTCCAACGAAGCTACAACAATAACCTCTGCCAATCAGATATAATTTCCAATGCAAACACACCCACTCCTGAGTGTGTGTGTGTATATGTGTGTGTGTGTGTGTGTGTGTGTGTGTGTGTGTGTGTGTGTGTGTGTGTGTGTAATGTTGTCTGTATTGATGGCTCCTGAGTGTGTGGTGTCCAGTGTGTGTGAGAAGAGAGAAATGCTCTCTTTATTGAGGACTGGAACAGAGAAAAATAAAGAGAGAGAGAGAGAGAGAGAGAGTGTGTGTGTGTGTGTGTGTGTTTGTGATGTTGTCTTTATTGATGCTAGAGTGATGTTAACACACTCCACTTCCTCAGCCTTCTGCTTCCAATCCACCAAGAACGATTTATCCTCACACTAAACGGCCTCTCTACAGCGCCACTACAGCAGATGGGAACAAACACACATACACACACACACACACACACGTACGCACGCCACACACACACACACACTCACACAAACGCGCACACACACAAGCACGTACGCACGCACGCGCACACACACACACACACACACACAAATAGAACAACAATAAAACAACAGAACAGCACAACTCTTAACACAGCTTTCACACGGAGAACTGCCGGTGTCGGCCGGGAAGAGCTAGAAAAGACAGCAGCCTGCCCCAAACACACCAGCTGCAGTCTACCTGACGGGACTCGCGGGAGACATCGCCGGATATATCGCAGAATTTTGTTTGCATCAAATACAGTTCAAATTTCCTTCTTATTCGTTGACATAAACATGATGAGTAACAAAATAAACTCTTATGATGCAGTTTAATAAACTATTGTCATACATTTATCCTTTCGATTTTTGGTCATTTTCGCACATTCCAGGATGCAGGAGGAGAAATGCCAAGGGAGATTCCACCCAATCATAATGGGGTTCTAGCTCGTGCAGTTCATGAAGAGCAACTACATGAACTGAATGAAAGCACAGGCTCCTGAGAGATGTTAAGGTCTTGTGACATCCCGACTTCATGGTAGGGTGACCAGACGTCCCCGGTTTCAGGGGGACAGTCCCCGTTTTTGGTTGCCTGTCCCCGGGAAAATACAGAAAAACTACCCATGTCCCCGTTTTTTCATGATAAAACTTGTATGTATTTCAATGACATTGATAGTCAAACTGAAAATCCATTTTTGGGATTATGTCCCTGTTTTGGTCTCGGACATCTGGTCACCTTACTTCATGGTGAAGTAGAATAGCATTTATAACCAGTATGCATTGCATTCAAGCAGGCATGCATCATGTCAAATCAGATGTGCGCAGCATTGAAGTCGAATGAGGCTATTACAGTATTTAGTTAGTTAGCCTGGTCAGAAATCAAAATGGCCGCCAGCAGTGGAGCACATGCTAACCAAAAGAGTTTTATTTACATATATCATAGTTCTTTTCAATAAAAAACAATCATATTAATTCATATAACTGATGATTATTATTATCTAAACATATCGATGAAGAAAAAAAACAGCCTTACTGTGTTTGTGGGATTCATTTTGTATTTGTTACTTTGAAATATATGTATCCCACAAGATATGTTGCTAGATTAGCGGTATACCATTTGGTCAATGTGTATTCTGTATAGTTGAAGACCTAGGCACTATTGATGAAGATGAGGAAGTCATTAGAATGGGAATAGTTCTGCTGAGGAGGAAAAGGCTCAAACAAATGGTTTTAACTGAGGGACACTTAGTCCTATTTACTTAACAAATAAGGTTGCCTCTATCGTGCAAGCTAGCGGCGCTAATAAGTATGCTACACTTGAACACTGTAAGGTTACCTCTATGTTTGCTAAAGTTTCTGGCAATGATGTCGCCTCACTTCAGAGCTGTGTTTCTGCC
>NC_085003.1:21703853-21708853 GCF_963854185.1 Sardina pilchardus
CATCTCCACTCTACTGCCCCATCTCTACTCTACTGCCCCATCTCCACACTCTACTGCCCCATCTCCACACTCTACTGCCAAATCTCCACTCTGCTGCCCCATCTCCACACTCTACTGCCCCATCTCCACACTACTGCCCCATCTCCACACTACTGCCCCATCTCCACACTCTACTGCCCCATCTCCACTCTAGTGCCCCATCTCCACTCTATTGCCCCATTTCCACTCTGCTGCCCCATCTCCACATTCTACTGCCCCATCTCTACTCTATTGCCCCATCTCTACTCTACTGCCCCATCTCCACACTCTACTGCCCCATCTCCACACTCTACTGCCCCATCTCCACTCTGCTGCCCCATCTCCACACTCTACTGCCCCATCTCCACACTCTACTGCCCCATCTCCACTCTACTGCCCCATCTCTACTCTACTGCCCCATCTCCACACTCTCCTGCCAAATCTCCACTCTGCTGCCCCATCTCCACACTCTACTGCCCCATCTCAACACTACTGCCCCATCTCCACACTCTACTGCCCCATCTCCACTCTAGTGCCCCATCTCCACTCTACTGCCCCATCTCCACTCTGCTGCCCCATCTCCACACTCTACTGCCCCATCTCTACTCTATTGCCCCATCTCTACTCTACTGCCCCATCTCCACACTCTACTGCCCCATCTCCACTCTGCTGCCCCATCTCCACAATCTACTGCCCCATCTCCACACTCTACTGCCCCATCTCCACACTACTGCCCCATCTCCACTCTACTGCCCCATTTCCACACACTATTGCCCCATCTCCACACTACTGCCCCATCTCCACACTCTACTGCCCCATCTCCACTCTACTGCCTCATCTCCACACCTATACTGCCCCACATTATCCTCTACTCTAAAACTCCACTGCCCCACCCACACCCTCTTCTCCAGTTCCACTACCCCATTCTCTCCTCTTTTCCACTCCTCCATCTGCCCATGTCTCTCCTGTCCTCTCCTCCGCCCTGTTCTCTTCTGCACTCTCTCATCCTCACCTTCACTCTATTCTGAGGTCGTCTTTTCTCTTCCTCTCTGCTGCCCTCTCATTCTCCACATCCCCCGTATCCTCTTGTTCCCTATCTCTCCTCCTCTCTTCTCTCCCCTCTCTCTTTCTCCTCCTCTCCCTCTCTCCTCTCTCTCCCTCCTTTTCTCCTCTTCTCCCTCTCTCCCTCTCTCCTCCACCCTCTCTCTCTCCACCTTGTCATTCCTCCTCGCATCTCCCTCTCTCCTATCCCTCTCTCCCCTCCACTTCCTCTCTCTCTCTCTCTCCCCCTCTCTCTCTCCGCCTTGTCTCTCCTCCTCTCATCTCCCTCTCTCCTCTCTCTCCCTCCCTCTCCCCTCCTATCCCTCTCTCTCTCTCCTCCTCTTCCTCCCTCTCTCTCTCTCTCTCTCTCTCTCTCTCTCTCTCTCTCTCTCTCTCTCTCGTCTCACTTTCCTTCTTTGTCAAAAAGCTCCTGTGGCACCCATTACCCAGAATGCTTTGTGTTTGAGATCCATGCATAAATCAGTGAATTATGGCTCAATTTACCGGGACAGCCGCAGGAGGGAAGGAAAGAAAAAGATGGAAAAAGAGGGATAGAGAAAGAGGGAAGAGGGAGGGAAGGAAAGAGAGAGAAATGAAAAAGGAGAGAGAGAGAGAGAAGCAGCAAGCTGCAGCCAGGCAGCAAACATCAATCAGCTCACACAATGAAACAGAGCAGAGGCACACATTCCTGAATTCAGACCAGGCCCTCCATCTTTACAGCAGAGAACACACACACACACATGCATGCACGCACGCACGCACACACACACACACACACACATCACACATGCACGCATGCACGCGCACACACAAACACACGCACGCACACACACACACACACACACGCACGCACGCACGCATGCACACACACACACACACACACACACACACACACACGCACACACACACACACACACACACACACACACACACACACAGAGGGGTTGACGGCCGACAGGCCTCATGTGGCCCTTTAGCCACTCTCTATTGGCTCCATGGCTCTGTTTAAAAATAGAAATTAATCACAGATTTCCTTGCAGTTTCTTAAAAATTAAGTTTTAAGATATCTGTACGTTATTACAGTAGCCTAAAATATGTAGCCTATAGCCTATGCCATGACTGAATTACTTGTAAATGGCATGACATGTCATATTGTAAAAAGTAAAGTTTCCCGGTGATTCAGAACTTTTCCCTTGCTACTGTATATTCCCTTGTGTTGTGGTGCCTGGATTTGCCATGCGTCATGCTGCTTTGTGTTGTGTTGTGTTGTGTTGCTTTGCGTTGAGTGGTGTTGTGTTGCCCTGCATTGTATTGCTTTGCATTGTCTTGCTTTGCGTTGTGTGGTGTTGCATTGCCTTGTGTTGCCTTGTGTTGCCTTGTGTCGCCTTGCGTTGCCTTGTGTCGCATATCTTTTCTTCGGTAGTGTCAGGGTCAGGAACACAACAGATGGTGTGAAGGGACATCATCCTTCAGACTCAAGAGGTGAAGAGCTCTTCACACACACACACACACACGCACACACACACACACACACACACACACACACACACACACACACACAGGCAGGGCAGGGTCTCTCAGACTCTGGTGTGTTGAGAGAACACTCTCTGGCTCGGCAGGATCAATTAAAAAATCTCTGAGATTTATGTGCACCAAGACAAACCTTATTAGAGAACCTCCCCAAAACAATTACAGCACACACACACACACACACACACACACATACACAGACAAACACATAATTACAACACTGTATGCCACCGTAGGTGCACCAAGCCAAACCTTATTAGAGAAACTCCACAAAACAATTGCAACACAGTACGCCACAGTTTCATGACAATAATATGTGTGTATGAATGAGTATGTTTGCATGTCTGTGATTGTATAATAAAACTATTCGCTTACTCTCTTTCACACACTCGTACGCACGTACGCACACACGCACGCGCGCGCGCACACACACACACACACACTAACCACAATATTGTGATTTTTCTGTGACTACGTATCCATGACAGTTTTTAATCATCATATCGTGTAATCAGTGGCTCGACTCCATAAATCCATCAGCACATAGATATTACATCATGCAATTATAATGTGAATACAATGATGTGCCGTTATCTTATTAATATCACACAATGTTCAATGTTCTCCCACTGCCTCTGTCTGCCCTGTGACCCAGAGGAAATCCTCTATCAGGCCGTGTGTGTGTGTGTGTGTGTGTGTGTGTGTGTGTGTGTGTCTGTGTGTGTGCGCGCCCCAGTGGAAGTCCGCAAACAGGAGATACATATTTTTTCAACGCTTCTCTCACTCTTCCGCTTAACCTGAAATATCTGTGCTACAGTATCTGTACTGCTTACACTTTTGAAATAGTTGCGTTACTTCTGTGTTAATGGAATTGAGGGTAGTTATAGATTATTACATTCCGCACCATCGCACGGCGCCTTCCCGACATGAAGGCCGATTTCTACTTAAATGATGAGGGGACGATAATGGGGACACAGGAAAGGATACACGGCAAGACACCATAGAGAGCACAACGGCAAACACAATGATTAAATAATAACTTTTCTCTCACATCTGGTGCTTTATCAGGACATGTGGGCCTTGTTCTTTGTTTTGTCGCTTGTGGCTCATAGCCCTATTCTGGCAGCAAGCCTACCTCAAACAGAATGCTTGTTTCTCCCCAAGTCCATCCTTGGCTTGTTACAAGGCAACACGGTTGCCAAGTATTTTTAGGGACAGTGAAAACTTGTTATGTTGGTGGTGTTGTTAGTTGTTAAATTGTAATACGTATTGGCTACAGGCTTTTCTTTCTCACACACAGCTGACACAGCTGGTAGAACAGTATTTCAAAATTCTCGGCGGCTATCTTGGCAATGCCTCCAGGCATTTATTTTGGTGTAACAAGATCAGGCTCCTTGTTTAAAACAGAATCGAACAAGTATTAAATGTCTCCCCCATAAATCGCTCAAATGAGGCTAAAAGGATGTTATTCTTCAGTTAACTTTCTCACTGTGAATGCACCAACATCCTGGGTATTACCATGGTGATGGGGGAAGTAAACAGAAGGCAACATGGAAGCAATTGCTCACTTACATTAAGAAGGCAAGACCTCCAGTTCACAAGTCCATCATGTTTAGCCTCATAGTGCCCTGTTCATATACAGTACCTGCTAGTCATGTCGTCCTTCATAACCTCTCTGGGGCATATCAGAGGATGGACTGTCACTTTTACTATTACTGTTACTTGACTTCTACTGTTACTTGGACTGTCTAACAGAGTTTTATTTACACAAGTAGTTGTATGCCTACATGAGTATGGAAAGTGTGCATTTTTGCCATTTGTTTGTGTGTGTGTGTGTGTGTGTGTGTGTGTGTGTGTGTGTGTGTGTGTGTGTGTGTAGCTGTAAATCTGCTTATTCATTTAAAACATTTTTTGGATTTAGATACAAAGCGACTTACATATGTCAATCATGTTGCAATGTCGCCGTAGCAACTCAGCGTTAAGTGCCTTGCTCAAGGGCGCGACTGCAAGCTAGTTCAGCTACTTAACCACTACGCTACAGTACCACCACTTATATTACATTTCATAGCAATACAGCTGGCAGTGACACACACACACACACTTGCATGCACACACACACACACACACACACTTGCACACTCAAGAGAACTAGACCACTCAAGAGAAGAACTTACAAGTGCTGTATGTGTGTGTGTGTGTGTGTGTGTGTGTGTGTGTGTGTGTGTGTGTGTGTGTGTGTGTGTGTGTGTGTGTGTGTATGTGTGTGTGTGTGTGTGTGTGTGTGTGTGTGTGTGTGTGTGTGTGTGTGTGTGTGTGTGTGTGTGTGTGTAAAGAACAGACTGTGACAGTGATCTTCATACAGGCTTTGATGAATAATATCTCAGTCCTGCTCAGCTACACTGTGTATGACA
>NC_085003.1:21738853-21743853 GCF_963854185.1 Sardina pilchardus
ATTTAAAAACTAGTGGGACTCTGGAATTATTAAACAGAAAACCCTTTGCCAAATGAGCTTATGAAGTAAATGACACACTTTTCAGGAACAACTTGGGACAACTGACGAGGTTTGGATGATACTTCATCTGAGGAGGCCAAAATTACTGGTTAAAAATGGTGTTTGGGAAGCGTTTGGCTCACTGCCCTTAGTTAATTCACTGCGATTTTGGGTTATAGTGTATAGCTCTGTAGTGCATTATCAATGAAAAATACTGTCTCCACAGCTTATTTCATGTGTTTTCACGCCGAAAAAGAGCTTGGGGTCCATTTTGGCCATAGTTACACTTTAATACTGGCCGTTTCTTCTATCATCTTATACTGAATTGTTGCCTCAACCTAATCAAATCCTATTTTTCATGGAAGCCTGGAGGTTACCCTTGAATATATCATCTGGCTGCACAGCTACAGTAACTACTCTGTTAAAGTTTACCGATTTTGTTTTACGCTCGCTAAAACTGAGTTGTTGATGACTAAGTTTACAAGATCCGTCTGGCTGCGCTAGTAAACGTCTTTTCATGAAAAAAAGCTGTTGGTTCCATGACGTCAGACTTAACAACCGAGTAGCCGTAAACAGAGTCCCCTGGTCAACGCTAACCATACACACAGGAAGTGGTTTATGGCGTTCGAGGTGTCCCCTGGTCAGCGTTGGTGCAGTCTGACAGAGTGTATGAGTGTGCCCATTGCTCTGCACTGTAATAATGGAGGTGTAACACTCTCATCATTATCATTAGCCTTATTTCCCTGTGGACAAGACGGCCCATTCATCTGCAGCTGCTAATCACCTCCGCACAGCTTTACTGCTGCCCTCACGGGCACCTGCTCACGCTCACTCTCCAATGGCAATTAAGCACCGTACCAACACCACTGTGAAGAATCCAGCACGCCTGCTGCTGCCGGCCCTTTTAAATCACAACGTTTTTAGGAAAACGCGCAATGGCAATAAAGAACCATACGAACGCCATTATGAAGGGTCCAGCACTCCTACTGCCCTCTTAAATCACAATGTTTTAGGACACAATGGGTGAAAGAGGAAGACACTGAATTTAGACATAACGTATGAAGAACAAGGCGTGACCTCCTAGTGCCTAAAGGCTCAAAACATTGATTTTCCTGAAAAGTTTGCAGTGCCATACAGAGAGGAAGTCAGTCAGGAAGTGGTCAACTGTCAAGGTAAGTGGTGTCGGAAGTTTCATAGCAACTGTATGTAGCAATCCACAACTTTATGTTGACTGATTTTAGTGTTATTGCCAGTGTCATGTTGACCGAATGGAATGGAGCCAAGCGAAGACCACACAAACACACCTGATTATTCAGTATAATCACGTCGAAAAACAGGAGCATAATGACACAATCATCAGGTAGTACAGAATTAACTTGCTGCATTCTCTCTCACACTCCATCTCTCTCTCTCCATCTTTCTCTTTATCTCTCTCTCTCTCCATCTCTCTCTCTCTCTCTCTCTACCCCCCCCCCAGGCTATACTATTCACATTATAACCATGAAAGAAACCAAACTGACATGTTCTGTCTGGTTATCAATTCCTCTTCATTGTTGTCACAGCACAGCACTTATCAATGACCGCATACCACATGCAGCGCTGTCCATGGTGCTGAAACAGCAGCTAAGCAACAATGGGCAATGACGTGTTGCTTCTGCTATTCTTTCTATCGATACACAAACCATAGTCAGAGGGGGGCCAGAGAAGTGCAAGGATATGACATGATGATGGAGCTCAAACGTGCTCTAGAGCTGCTCACAGCACAGCAGAGCCACTGTAATGGGATTTACAAGGTTTTCATTTTCAAATGCTGATAGTGACAAAGGAGACGCCGAATTCAATCAGATAGGTGCCAGTCCCAATCTAGCAGGTTTCCGGATTCTGTTCCGGCACAAATTAAGCCCTGGTGTTGAGAAGGGTTGAGGGTAAAGATATTGGCCAGCTGTGACGGTTAGTGCTGTGAGCTTGGAGTTGTATTGGGAAGATAAGTGTTAAGTGTTGGATGGGGTTAATAGTGGTCTAATGTATGGCGCGTAGTGATGGAGGACGCTGTGGCACAATTAGCTACAGCTCCAGTGCCATATTTTAAGTCCACGTACTCGCAGTCGCAGGGACCCGGGTTCGAGTCTTAGATTAAAGGCATTAAAGCCAAAACAAATATACATATGTATTTTTTTATTTATTTATTATTATTTTTTAAAGTGATGGAAAGTGGTAAGTGTTAGTAGCATTAAGTTCTGCTGTAGCAGTTGGCAGAGTTAAGTGAGTGGTGTAGGGAAGGGTGTTGTAAAATTAGCAGTGAATGTTAAGTGGCGATTGTTAAGTGTGTGGGGAAGGGTTAACGTAGCGGTTAGCAGTGTTAAGTGAGTGGTGTGGGGAAGGGTTACTGTAGCGATTAACAGTGTTAAATGCTAAGTGGGTGGTGTTGTAAGTGATACTGTAGGTGAATGTTGAGGTGTGGAAGGGCTACTGTAGTGGTAAGCGGGGATGGTAAAGGGTAAGTGGTAAGTGAGTGGTGTGTTAAGTGAATGGTGTGTTAAGTGAGTGGTGTGGTGTGGGGAAGGTCGCCCCGGCGATGGAGTGTGTTTCAGCCCTCTTACATCAGCCCTGGCTCTGAAGACTGTCAGGGTGCAGCTCCAGCAAAAGAACAACGGCACCACACAACACACTCCCCACCTCAGTCACAGCCAACAGTTCACACACACACACACACACACACACACACACACACACACACACACACACACACACACTGCCGTGTTCCTCGCAGGCAGGTGTAGCTGAGGTGTAGCTAACGCGGCCAACCTTAGAACTGCCTCCTTCCAAGGAAATAAAAACAGAACTTAGCCCAGCTGTCAGTACAGCTACAGCAATACAGTGTTACGGATATCCAATGTGTTGAAAAAGAAAACAGCAATATTCATGTCTGTGTGTATGTGTACATGTATGCATGTATGTATGTACTGTATGTGTGTGTCTAAGAGAGAAACTGGATATGTTTTATGGTGTGTGTGTGTGTATGTGTGTGTGTGTGTGTGTGTGTGTGTGTGTTTGCCTGACACTCATGCCTCCTCTTACACTCTCCCTCCCTCTTTTACTTTTCATCATCCAGCTCTTCTCTCTGCACCCCCCACCCCACCCCTCTGTCTCTCGCTATCTCTCTATCGCTTTCTCTCTCCCATCTCTCTGCTTCTTTCCCCGTCTCCCTCTCTCTCTCCCCATCTCTCTCTATCCCTCTCTCTTTCTCTTTCCCCATCTCTCTCTCTATCCCACTCTTTTTCTCTCTCCCATCTCTCTCTATCCCACTCTTTTTCTCTCTCCCCGTCTCCGTCTATTCCTCTCCCTCTGATCCTTTCTCTCTTGCTCACCTCTCTCTCTGTCTACCTTATGTACCTCTCTCACCTTCCTGCTCTCTACCCCTCTCTCTCTCTCTCTCCCCATCCCTCTCTTTCTCTCTCCCTCTCCATCCCACCATCTCTCCTCCCTCCCTCCCTCCCTCTCCCTCTCTGTCTCTGTGGAGTGTTCCTCTGCCCTGCTCTCTCTCGCTCGCTCCATCAAACAAAGTGCATTATTCATGTGCCAGAGAGCGTGAGCTCCTCGCTGTGATATCAGGATAATGTATGCGGATGCATGGCAGTCATATTTACCCCTCGCGTACACCTTTTACTGAGCTCAGCCGGGGCAGGGCAGGGTGGGGACGGGGGTGGGCCGGGGGCGGGCCGGCGGGGGAACACTTCTGCCCTCTACTAGCAGACAAGGCAACATTTGATTAACATCTGACCCCGCCCTAACCTAACCTAGCCTAGCCAAGCCTAGCCTAGCCTAGCCTAGCCTGTCCCAGCTTATCTTAACCTAGCGTGGCATAGCTTCCCTCACCCTAGCCTAGTCTGATCCACCCTAGCCTGATCCACCTTAGACTTGCCTCCTATACCATAGTATACCGGCCCCACCCTGGCCTGATCTAGCCTAGCCTTCCCCACCCTGGCCGACTCAAGTCAAGCCTAGTCTGCAATAGCCACCCTAACCTAGCTCAGCCTAGCCTGTCCCACCCTAGACTAGCATAATGTTATTTTAGCCTGTCCCACCCAAGCCTGCAGAGGCCCAGCCTGGCTGGCACTAGCCCTAACCTAGCGTTTAGCATTATTCATTTGATCAAATATAAAGAGACATGATGTTAATAAAAGATTAACAAAGCTTAGTAAGTGTGACCTTTGTGGCCCACTACTCTGACACCTTGGTAATACTTTACGCTAAGGTTGCATGAATATTCATAAATTCATGCATGAATTAATCCATGATTTATGCATTCTTTTATATCATAAGGAATTAATCTGAATAGTCTTCAGATCATAGTCTCTCATTCATGACCTCATGCATGAACAACACATCAAATATGTGCATCAGGCATTCGGCATTAAGTATGGTGGGTACATCGTTATGATTTCTGATGCATGATCAACATAAATACATGAATTTCATGACTACATGAATTCATCATGCCTGTGGTTAGCCAACATTTTGCATACAATTCTAATCCCCTCTCCAACTACCACAGAGCACCCTCCCATCATATTGGAGTGTTTGTTTGTTTGTTTGTTGGCTGGTTTGCTTGTTTGTCTGCAAGATGATACTGGAGTGTTTGTTTGAACCCTTGAGCAGAATTGTGAGATGATACTGGAGTGTTTGTTTGTTTGTTTGTTTGCGAGGTGATACTGAAGTGTTTGTTTGAACCCTTGAGCAGAATTGTGAGATGATACTGGAGTGTTTGTTTGTTTGTTGCATCTTCCTGCTCTTCTGTTTCTCAGTCTTTCTGTGTTTTTTTTCTCAGCATCAACAAGTGCTACCAGCGTTCCAGCATTCAGACGTAATACTCAGAGCAGCCTACACACACAAACGCACACGCACACACACACGCACACGCACACACACACACACGCACACACACAGTTCTAACTTTAGAG
>NC_085003.1:21758853-21761353 GCF_963854185.1 Sardina pilchardus
GTTTGTTTGTTTGTGAGACCCCTAAGACATGGCTCAAGAAGTAAAATTCAAACAAAAAGTACATTGCTAACTCTGTTGGCACTGGGCTAATAAGCTTTGCTAAAGGATATAAAGGACAACTCTAGAATCATAACGGATGTAGACTTTGCATTTTCTTTAAAAACGTTAGTCCAGACTAACCCCAATCACATTGATCAGGTATTCCTAATGTTTCTTTCCACTTTGCCTTACATGTACAAACTGATGCTAATCATATGAGCAGTCAGGACACAATGTATTTACCTTTGGTGTGTACATTTACACTTTCCTCTGACAGCAATTCTTTTTGTGTTTGCAGGTATGGCTATAACTGTTTACCACAGCCACATTTGATGTAGAAACTAAACATCATCCCATCTTGTCATTGATTTGCCTTCCACCACGGAAACGCAGAATAGTAGCCAGACTAGTGTCTCAGAGAAATGAAAATGAACAGACAAGCTACGAAGCAGGCAAGGCCAGGCCAGGCTAAAGCTAAACTAAGCTAAGAAAACTATTATTCAGTTTCATAATTTATTGCAACTAAACATAACTAGGCCTACATTATACTGGACAAAGCTATCCTAGGCTTCATGCTTTAGTCCTACAGAACTGAATTTCAGTCCTCCCTCTAACACAACCTTTCAGGAGCTGTTTTGTTTGATTTCGCCTTCTGTCCTTTAGCATGGCTGTGTTCGGACACATGAGAGCTAGAGAGCTAGAAGCGACACAGTCCCACTGACATGAACCGATGCTATTTAGTGGATGAGACGAGTTCTCTCTTTCATCTACAGTTGCGTGTTTTGTTGTGTCGTAACAGCTGTTAGCTCCCAGCCGGAACCTCTGTGGCCCCTCCAGCTATCGGGGGATTCCATTTGTGCTGAATAAATAACAGGAATGGGTTCTATGTGTGTGTGTGTGTGTGTGTGTGTGTGTGTGTGTGTGTGTGTGTGTGTGTGTGTGTGTGTGTATGTGTGTGTGTGGTGTGTGTGTGTGTGTGTGTGTTTGTAAGTGTTTATAAGTGTGTGTGTGTGTGTGTGTTTATATACATTTGTGTATGTGGTTGACCTTGAAGGCACACCACTTTAATTTGGTCTTAATTAGCAGATCTGATGAGATTCAATCCTCCTCTGCAATGAAAACACAAGCAGGCGTGCACTCATGAGTGCGCACACACACACACACACACACACACAGTGGTCTGAACTTGTCCGTACTGTTGAATCAATATGCCATGCATGCTCCTGCTGGGAGAGACTGAGCCAGGATGAAAGTAAATGCATTGTAAGCACATTTAAGAGATCTGTGCAGTAATTGAATTAAATATGCCACGCTACATTCACCAGGACTTTAATAGGGAATCCTCCAAGGTAACACCTGCAAACCAACAAACACACACACACACACACACACACACACACACACACACACACACAAACACACACAGAGAGAGAGAGAGAGAGAGAGAGAGAGAGAGAGAGAGAGAGAGAGAGAGAGAGAGAGAGAGAGAGAGAGAGAGAGAGAGAGAGGGAGAAGTTGCCCTGTAGCAGCTGTGTACCTGTGTCCCACTGGTATAACTGTGAATAATTACAAAGAATTATTCAGAACCTCTCCGTCCTTACTATAGCACTCTCCGTGGAGTCACTCCAAACACACACACACACACACACACACACACACACACACATAGACGCAGACACACACACACACACACATAGACGCAGACACACACACACACACACACACACACACACATACTTTAAGTCTCACACATTCACATATTTATGCATTCATAAGCCACTCATGTGGCTTTATGAACATATGTACCTTTCATCTGCATCCAACCCACATACACACACACACACACTCTCTCTCTCTCTCTACTGTCACTTACACATACATTCATAAGCCACTAATACACTTATAATGAACATGTGCCTTTTATCTGCATCCAAAACACACATACACACACACACACACACACACACACACACACACACACACACACACACACACACACACACACATACACATACACACGCACACACACATAAGCAATTCTAGAATTATTTCAATTTATTTATTTCAAATGTACAGCACACAAACAACTTAACTCTGTTCTCAGTTATCATTCGTCTGTGTAATCCATTCACAGAACAGACGATTCAGGATAGACCCATCATTGTCTAAACTCCACAAGCTTCAACTACCCAACGTGGCCTGTAGGCTATACTAATGTATTAAACTAGAATTTCATGGATTTTCTATACATGAGGGAAAGGTTCACAATAAGTTGTTGAGTTTTTGCACATTTCTGGGTTTTTTTTTCCCAATATCGTAATGACATGATTACATTTCATGCAAATCAATTAATGAAAGAAGAAGTGTTGCTTTCATTATTGCCTTTCAGTGTAGGCAGCTTCATGTTAAAAATGTTTGTTGTTTTCCTTCCAGCTTTCTTTTTGATGGAGATGTTTGTTGA
>NC_085003.1:21776353-21781353 GCF_963854185.1 Sardina pilchardus
GTCTCATGTGTCTGTTCGGCAGGTGGAAATGAACGAACTTAAGAGCGCACTTGACGAAATGAAAACTCGTGTGAATGAACTTGAAATTAAACTGTCTGAATCAAACACCAGTATCATTAACAGAGAGAGTTTATTAAGACAAATGATGGACAATAAAATTGAGAATGTTAAAACATTTGCTGTTGATATTGTGGCCAAACTGGAGGATGCTGTTGTGCACTGCTTACACAGACGAGACCAACAGTGGGCAGCACAGCTGAATCAATTAAAACTCACCAGCACCCCCAAGTTGTCTCCCCTGAGTCAAAGTGGAGATCAAACTGTAAGGTTTCAGTATGACACTCAAAGTCCCTCTAGCCTCACTGGTGTAAGAACAACCAAACTCCCCATTAAATTGAACTTTCCTGAATTTGGCGGTGACAGTAAAACCAAAGACCCCATGACTTACATAGAATTATGTGAAGAATTTCTGGATTTAAGACCTACACCAGTCAATGAAATAGTGGCCACACTGTCCTCTGTTCTGAAAGGCTCAGCCAAAAGCTGGTGGAAAGCCGAGCGAAAGAATATCCACACATGGGAGGAATTTAAAAGTGTTTTTCTAGCTGCATTTCTGGCCACTGATTTCGTTCAGGAAATTGAAGAACGGTTGCGCACTCGTATCCAAAATCCCAATGAGTCCATTAGGGACTTTGCCTATGATTACAGAGCCCTCTGTCTAAAATGGAAACCGGACATTGAGGAAACTGCTCTTGTACGCCGCATTCTCAGTAACGCCAATCCAAAGATTGCCTCAGGCCTACGTGGAACAGTGAGCACGGTGGCTGAGTTGGTAAAAGTTGGCAGCATGATTGAGAATGATATAGCATCAATGAAAAATTACTGGACACGAGTCAATAACGATAAAACAACTAAATTGCAACCAAAGAATAAGAAAGCTGAAGTGGTTGTTGTGAAGTCTAAAACACAGTCCCACACTCAGCCCAAACATCCACTTTCTCTCCTTGCTGTTAAAATCTCTATCAGAGGCCTCCAGGGAGCCGCCCTGCTGGACACAGGGAGTACATTTTCTCTGATGCGAGATAAACTGTGGCAGCAGATTAAGAAACCACAGGAACACCTGACACCTTGTGGTGACCAGGAGTTTGCCCTGGCCAATGGAACAGCTAAGAAGGCATTAGGCAAAGTTAACTGTACCCTTGGCCTCCATAACACCTACTGGACTCACTCCATGTTTGTCCTCTCTGATGAAGATCTGGCTTTCCCCCTCATCTTAGGCCTGGACTTCTTACAAAAGAGTGGCGTGCACCTGGACTTCATGCAGGGTACCTATGGAGTGAGAAGTGGAGCAAAAATGACATACTATCCACACACTGACCAGAATGAGTGGGAAAATGAATGGTGTACAGTGAAACCAGCAAATATTCAGCTCTATTATGCCTTGCCTCATAGAGACCCAGCACCTAACACCCCTGTCAGTCTAAACATCCTGTCTGACTTACCCCAGAAGCCTAGACCTGAACTTCTACAGCTGATGACTGAGTGGCCGTCCGTCTGCTCTGGAAAGCTGGGAAGAACGACCGTCGTGGAACACACCATCCGCCTGACTGATGACATCCCTCTGCGATGTCCAGCTTATCGGGTGTCACCACTCAAAAGCGAGATCATCCAACAGCAGCTGAAGGAGATGGAAGCTGATGGGATCGTTGCACCATCCTGCTCTCCATGGGCCTCTCCGGTTGTCCTAGTCCCCAAGCCTGATGGAAAATGGCGATTCTGTGTTGACTACAGACGCCTGAACAAGAAGACACTGTTTGATGCCTATCCCATGCCAAGGATCCATGACATCTTGGAGTCCTTTTCTGGCGCGTCTGTGTTCAGCACACTAGACCTGCGCTCGGGCTACTGGCAAGTCGCAATGGACAAAAGCAGCATTGAGAAGACCGCCTTCATCACGCCATTTGGTCTCTTCCACTTCCTTTCCATGCCTTTCGGCCTTAAGAACTCGGGAGCCACATTTCAGAGGCTTATGGAGAATGTCTTGGCGGAGTTGAAGGGTGTTTGTTGCTTTGTTTATATTGACGATATTATTATTTATTCAAAATCAGAAGTTGACCACATCGCTGACTTGAGGAAGGTGTTTGAGAAGCTCCATCACGCCTCGCTGACTCTCAACCTAAAGAAATGTCATTTTTTCAAGACCTCTTTGACTTTCTTAGGCCATCAAGTGTCCAGTCAAGGAATTGCAGCCAACTCTGAGAAGCTTAAGGCTATACGTGAATACCCCAGGCCTACAAACATCAAAGAGCTCCAGAGGTTTCTTGGTCTTGCCGGCTGGTACCATAAATTCATCAGGAACTTCGCAGATCTGGCCGCCTCTCTGCACAACCTCAAGAAGAAGGATGTTGAGTGGAAGTGGACCGAGGACTGTGAGAGGAGCTGGGAAGGACTGAAAGAGGCACTCCAGTCTTCTCCAGTGCTTGCTCATCCAGACCTGTCGAAACCCTTCAAAGTCTCCACTGATGCCAGTGATGTCGGGTTGGGCGCAGTACTGACACAGGACGACGATGATGGCGAGCATGTCATTGCATTTGCCTCCCGCATACTGAATGAAGCGGAGAGGAACTACTCCGTCTCTGAAAGAGAGTGTTTGGCTGTTGTGTGGGCCGTGGAGAAATGGCAGCACTTCCTGGAAGGAGTCCAGTTTGAGGTGGTGACAGACCATGCAGCCTTGGCATGGGTCTTTAACACCCCCAAAACTTCCTCACGTCTCACACGCTGGACCCTGAGACTTCAGCCCTTCACCTTTACAGTGCGGTACAGGAAAGGTACATTAAATGTTGTCCCTGATGCCTTATCACGGTGCCCGGTGCCTACTGAAAATACCACCATGATGACACCAAGCCTTGCTGTGTGCGCTGTGTCTACAAAGAGGGCTATTGATCTGCCTAACTCTTTGGACGAGATCTCTGCTGCCCAAGGACGAGACCCCTACATCACAGGCGTCCGGGAGCTAATGCCTTCCCCTGAGACCGTTCCTCCAAATCGCATCGCCTTTGTTGACCAGCAGGGGCTGCTATACAGGCGAGTACCAATCGCCCGGGACGGACATAAGTTCCAGCTGGTGGTCCCACAAGAGCTGAAGACCGCCTTCTTGTGGTATTACCATGACAACCCTCTGGGTGGGCACTTTGGGCGCCTGAAGACCCTAATTCACATCCTGGATGTTGCCTGGTGGCCAGATGTCCGCAAAGACACCTGGGCCCACATCAAAGAGTGCTCTGTCTGCCAGCAACATAAGCCTTCCAACTCGAGGCCTAGTGGTCTGCTGCAGTCGACCCAAGTGTCCGAAGTCGGCGAGATGGTGGGCATTGACCTCATGGGTCCATTTCCTCGTAGCCGCAAGGGTAACTACTATCTGGTGGTCCTTGTGGATTACTACTCCAAGTGGGTAGAACTGTTCCCTATCCGTAATAGCCGGACCCCTAAGCTAGTGAAGATTCTCACAGAGGAGATATTCACCAGATGGGGTACGCCAAAATATCTCCTGTCCGACAGGGGGAGCCAGTTCACCAGTAACCTTTTGAGAGCAGTCTGCAAATCATGGGGAGTGACCAATAAGTTCACCACGAGCTACCATCCACAGACAAATCAGACTGAACGGGTCAACCGAACACTCAAGACCATGATTGCCTGTTATGTTGATGGGAAACATAGGAACTGGGACCAGTGGGTCCATGAGTTCCGTTTTGCAATCAACTCCTCATGGCAAGAGTCCACTGGCTTTGCGCCAGCCATTCTCCATCTGGGACGTGTTCTCAAAGGCCCTCTTGACCAACTTCTGTCAACAGCTCCGCCACCAACTTCTTCACAACATGCTCTCCTGGAAAGACAGTTAGAATTGTCAAGACAAGTCGCTGTCAATGTGAAATGTGCTCAGAGCAAACAGGCCAAGTACTACAACTTAAAAAGGAAGAACGTGGAGTTCTCAGAAGGAGACCTGGTGTGGGTCAGAACCCATCCATTGTCTGATGCTTCAAAAGGATTCACTGCCAAACTGGCGCCAAAGTGGACTGGACCATGCACTGTAAAAAAGAAATTAGGAGCCATAAATTACAGAGTTCAGTTCCCTGATGAGTCCACTGACAATATCAATGTGGTGAATCTGAAGCCCTACTTCGGTCCTTCTCTCGACATATCCAGTCTGGGGGGGGGGACTATGTAGCCTCAGCCACATAAAGTGTTTTCAAAATATCTTAAAATGAAAATTAAATTCAAAATCAAATTAGTTATGTTTACATTTGAGCCATGTACTGTAGGCTTATTTATAGCCTATTTCTTAAGTATTAAAAAAAGTCTATGTAAATGAATTCATAGAAAGCCTGGCCAGGCGCTGATCCGTTTTGTTACATTCTCCCTTTAAAGAATATATGGGCGTTAGCGTAAATATAGGGTGAGCATGAGCCTAGGGAGTCTATAGGGTTTTTCACTGTCACTCACCTTGTCACCGTCGCACGCACCCACCTTCTCACTCTCTGTCCTATGGCCATAGACCCTTTATATCACATGCTCCGTTTTTGAATGAGACGCGGAAAGAGGAATGAATGGAGGTAGACGAATGCCGGTAACGCAATGGTCTGATATCCTTCAGAATTTCTTTAACAAGTCCGAATTAATGAATGTCAAGTATTGTGCTATTTTTGTATGGATTACTCTTCATCATTACGCCCGTTTTGCTATGGAATCTACTGTCGGACTTTCGCAAATGAACTGAATTACAAAGAGGTGAGATCGCTCCTTTTTCTCTCCCTATTTTTTGCTGGCGGGATCTCCGAGAAATTGTCTACGTGTTTTTTTGACCGAGCTTACGGATTATCTGTTTTTTGGATTTTATGGACTGTTGGAAGCTTTGCTTTTTTTGTTGGAAAGCGCACGGCTGTGCGCGGGGTTTTTGCTTTGGAGTTCGCTGCTTACGCAGTGTGTGGACTAAAAGACTCTGC
>NC_085003.1:21786353-21788853 GCF_963854185.1 Sardina pilchardus
CTCTCTTTTCTCATTTTTCTCTTTTTTTCTTTCCTTCTTTTCTCTTTCATTCTTTCCCTCTTCCTTTCTTTTCTAATGCTTTCATCCCTCTCTCTCTTCCCTCCGTACTCCCTCTCTCTCTCTCTCTCTCTCTGCCCAGCCCCGGTGACTCTGGACCCCAACACGGCCCATCCGTGCCTCCAGGTGAGTGAGGACCTGCTGAGCGTGCGCTACTTCTCCCCGGCTCCGCGCGCCGTCCCTGCCAACCCCGAGCGCTTCCGCTCCTTCCCCTGCGTGCTGGGCGCCCAGGGCATCGCCGGGGGCAACCACGCCTGGGAGGTGGACGTGACGGACAGCAGCTTCTGGCACCTGGGCGTGACCGCCGAGTCCAGCCCGCGCGACGCCGACTCTGCGGACGACGGGCACGTGTGGCGCGTGTGGCACTACGGCGGGCAGTACCGGGCGCGCTTCTCCCAGGGGCCCGTGAGCACCCTGGCGCTGTGCCAGCCCCCGCGCACCGTCAGGGTGCAGCTGGAATGGGCGAGCGGGCGCCTGGAGTTCCACGACTCCGACAGGCACCTCCTGCTGCACGCCTTCACGCACACGTTCACAGGGACGCTGCGCCCTTACTTCTTCAACAAGGGCTCCAGCCTGAGGATACTGCCACAGCGCCGCCCTGTAGGAGACCCAAGGCACTGCAGCTCCGCCTGAGCTGGACAGGCAGTGACCACATTGTCAGTCACATCCTCACATGACACATGCAGGCCTCTCCAGAGGCAGCTTGGACATCACAGGCACACACACACACACACACGCATGGCATGACCCATATCGAGCCCATATCAGTGATTTCATAACTCTACCTGAGCCAATGTCACACATGCAGTGGACTCTCAGAGTGTGAGATAGGGAGTTGTCACGTCATCATATCACCCAGGATTCTCCAGGGCAACGCATGACAGATATCCACCACGCGTGCACACACACACACACACACACACACACACACACACACACACACACACACACACACACACACTCACTCACTCACTCAAACTCAGACAGATAACATCCACAACTCTCCAGGGCAACACACTGAGGCAGACAGATATCCTCAGGGTCTCTAGAAGCATGTGTTCATACAAGTCCTCCCCAACTGTGTGTGTGTGTGTGTGTGTGTGTGTACAGACCAGCTCTCTCTATAACAGGGTGTGTGTTCATGCAAGTTCTCTCCAACTGTGTGTGTGTTCATATCTGGGGCATCACTATGCTCCAAATGATGTGTTGTGGCAAGCTAACGTTCAAGTGAGATCTGCTGCATGAAGGAGAGTGAGAGGACAGCCATGTGCTGCTTGTACTGTATGCTTGATAAATAAGTCCATATAATCACACTTTCAATGCACTTTCAATGCAAAATAATGGTTTCATATCTGTTAATCAACTTTGCAAAATCCCGGCAAATTCGGCTGCCAACGCCCCTGGTTGAGATGATACACATCATACACATACACATACACACCCACACCCACACCCACACCCACACCCACACCCACCCACACCCACACCCACCCACACACACGTACAGTGCATGCCAATGTAACATACAGTGTATGGATCATATGCTAATGCTTCTACTAAACTTGTGCTTCCCATTCTCCATGAGTTACAAATGAGCAATTAAACTCATTCTGAATACCAGCGACTGGTCTACTGTCATTAGTATCATCACAACAGCAGGGGTCAGCACGGCAGGGTCTCTAGGAGGAAGAGGAGGAGGAGGAGGAGGAGAGGAGAAGATGAAGAGGAACATCAATGGGACTGGCAGAGAGGTCGCTAATCTTTGAAGATCTGGTGTGACAGAGGTCAGCGTGGCACGGCAGCCGAGAGTGGACACACACTCATCTGAGCCCCGCTCTTCTGTAACCATGTGAACAGGTCTTGGAGGAGAACCACGGGGGGCAACTGAGGTAATCTCATTACCGTATGGGGGGGGGGGGGGGGTTAAACCAACTGTCCAACACTTGACCACTTCAATTTACTTACTTATGAGACTCCAGGCTGTAGAACTGTGAATGCTAGCAGCTCTATCGGACAAAACACACACACACACACACACACACACACACACACACACACACACACACACACACACACACACACACACACACACACACACGATAGCAAACAGCCAACTCATGGCTGGTCACATGCCAGATGGACCAGAGTGGACCACATGTAGCAGGTTCATAAGGTGACCACATGTAGCAGGTTCATAAGGTGACCACAGCGAGGACACAGCGAGACGGCAAGTCCAGGGGGCCAAATGTCTGGACCAACCCAAGGCCAAACGCACATCATTAAGAGCTGAAAACAAACACAAACACAAACACACACACACACACACACACACACACACACACACACACACACACACACCATTAAGAAGCCTTTACCCAGCTAATGTGGGTGGCCTGCATTCATAGGTCACAGACAGAGACAGAGAGGATTTGCCTGAAGAATA
>NC_085003.1:21808853-21813853 GCF_963854185.1 Sardina pilchardus
GCAGTCTCTGGTAAGCAAGAAGTGTTTCAGCTAGGCTTTGCCTCTCCCTCGTTACACTGTTTGTTATTTTGTTTCGTTTGGGTTATTCTTTGCTTTAAGGGGTAATCCTAGTCCGGAGTTAACTACTCCTGTCGGGGGCACGCTTCGTACAGTTTACTGTAGCGAGTTAATGCGTTAATCAGTCGCCCCGAGGCTGGCAGGCCCTGGAAGATTAGCTAGGCGAGTTAGCTCGTTTTGGGTGTAGTCAGAATTCCAGAGGACTGTTTAACATCAAGTGGGATATCGGCGGCGATCGGCTGGTGGTTTCACCTGGATGTGGAGGGAGTATTTTGGCCTGTGCGGGCGTGTTTGGTAAGTTATTTGATCTTTCTCTTTTCTTGTGTCGGTAGTGTAGGCCTACGTTTGATGCTGTTTGCGTTCGCTGTGTTTTGGAGCGGAATACCGCTTGTTACTGAACGTACGCGGATCTATTTATAGATTGATCGACGTTCATGGTTATCTGTGTAACCTAATCTCTTGGGGATTTTAGGCTACTCAAGCGAACGCGTAGGCTAGTTAAGTTACTGTTTTGTGGAGGTAATGCCTCAGTTTGCCACTGCGGGTGGATTCTAGGTAGCCTAACTTTAGCCTTGAATGAGGATTCGGAAGTAGGCCTATTCTGTTTGTGGAAGCTTGGCTTTGGTGTTTGAGCGATCGGTGCTATTTGTGCTGTGGTGTGGCTTGTTTCGTGTACAATCTGCGCTAATTAGATTGTAACTTAATTTGCCTCTTTGTGTGGGGAAGTAGTCTGTGTTATTTTGTGCCTCATTGTTTTTTTTTGTTATTATTATTATCCTTGATTGTGCTTCTGTTTAGCTATTTAAGTCAAATTAAGGCGTTGCTTGTAGGCTACTGCATTTGTTCCTATTGTGGATAGGTGGCTTGAGTTTTGGCAAGTGCTCTGTGTGGGTTAAGTGAGTTGATATCTCTGTAGGGATATGGCAACTCCAGAGGAGTTTATTGCTAAACCGTCCGAGGCTTTATTGTCTAGTTTAACTAAAGATGGTCTTTGGAAAATAGCTGAGCATTACGAGCTGCTCATCACAGCTCAGGAAAAGAAAATTAAAGAGACCTTATTCCTAGCTGTGAAAAACCATCTTAAGTTAAAAGGCCTTTTGAAAGAGGCAGCGGTTGTAGGAGCAGTGGTGGTATCACTGCCACCAGACCAACAACTGCAGCTGGAGAAATTAAAAGCTGAAAAGGAAACCAAGGCTATGGAGATAGAAAAAGAATTGGAGCTTAAAAGGCTTGAGAATCAGCTTGAACTCAAGCGCTTGGAACGTGAGGAAAATGACCGTGAACGTGAACATGCGCTTGCAGTAAAAAACCTTGAACTAGAGATTGCTAAGCAGCAAGGCGAGTCTCCTCAGCCTGCTCCTCCTCCGTTTTCTCCGCCTAGCTTCGATGTTACTAGGAATATCCGCCTTGTTCCCCCCTTCTCAGAGAAGGAGGTGGATAAGTATTTTTGCCATTTTGAGATGGTGGCGACCACACTTAACTGGCCCAAGGATGTGTGGCCTCTACTCCTTCAGTGTGTGTTGACAGGGAAGGCCCAAGGGGTGTTTTCTGCTCTGAGTTTGGAACAAGTTAAACACTATGACGTGGTAAAAGCTGTGATCTTGCACGCATATGAATTGGTCCCAGAGGCATATCGTCAGAGGTTCCGCAATGCTAGGAAGTTAGAACAGCACACATTTGTTGAATTTGCACGTGAGAAAGAACGCCTCTTTAATAGGTGGTGTACATCACAGAAAGCTGAAACGTGGGATGACTTAAAACAACTAGTCCTGCTTGAGGACTTTATGAATTGTCTCCCTGATACGCTAACTGTCTACCTTCATGAGCAGGAGGTATGCAAACTTGACGAGGCTGCTGTCCTGGCCGACAAGTATGCCTTGACGCATAAGCGTGTTCCTGATAGCCACTTGGGTAGCCACCAGAGTAAATTGAGAGGTCCACCCAAAAATAATCAGTCACCTGGAGGTGGGAACAACTCCCCACAGTCTTCTTCTCCCCCTGGTAGTCCTAGCCGTTCCCCTGTTGCTGAGAGTTCTCCTGTCACCAGGAGGATGATCACATGCTTTTACTGCAACAAGCCTGGTCATAAAGTGACTGAGTGTCTTGCCCTTGGTAGGAAGGGGAAAGAAACCAAGTCTATAGGTCTGGTGACTTCTTTCATGCCTGGGCAGGCCGAGAGTTCTGAGTTGATTCATACTGGATATTCTGCTTTCATTTCTGAGGGGGTTGTGTCTTTGCCTAATCTGAAGCATAGTGCTACTGTCCGTATCCTTCGAGACACAGGGGCTACCCAGTCTCTTCTGCTGGACAGTGCACTACCCTTGTCTGACCATACAGCCACTGGAGCGCACGTCTGGGTTCAAGGTTTTGATGCCTCTGCTCCTGTACCGCTCCATCAGGTACATTTAACATCGAAGCTGGTTACTGGTAAGGCTGTGGTTGGCGTGCGGCCCTCACTTCCTGTGCCAGGAGTTGGGCTCATTCTTGGAAATGACTTGGCAGGTGGTATGGTATGGGGAAACACTGAAAAGGTGTTGCCACCTGTGTGTGTGCCTGCAGTGTCATTGACTCAAAGCACTGGGCATTCGGCAGTGACACTGGTTCCCAGTAAGGCAAGAACGTCCCCAGATGTTAATGTTCGCTTGACTGACTCCTCTGCTACCTCTGAAACTGAGGAAAAGAGCTTGTCAGCTTCACCTGTAGGGCAGGTGAAGAACATGTCGGCTGTCACTGTGACGCTTGGTGACGCTTATGTAGAGAGTAAGCTCTCCGTTGGGAAGTCTTGGGTGAAGATTGAGGGTACTGCTCTGACCAGGGGTGGTCTTATCTTATATTTATCCTCACTAATGCTTTTCTTTGTAAGTATCTTTCTTTATATCTCCGTAGCGCATGGTGTTTGGTTTGGGTTGGCGCCACCCATTCAACACGTGTGTCCGGTGGGTATCGGTAATGCTATGGTGCAGATGGACTGCTGCTCACTGCCACCTATGGGTGGGAGTTCTGGTTTTGCTCCACGTCTGATTCAGACGAGGTTACCTATAAGTTACTGGCCTGATTTGTATGGTTAGTGCTGTCTGACGGTTTTCAATGGTTATTGGTGTAATGTCTCCCGTTTGAATTAATTTAGACATCTTGGCTAGGTCACTATGTGAGATGGTGTTCCTTTTCTAGAATATTGGTTTGGTTTTTTTTCCCCTTATTTAGTGTTTCGTGAACCCCAGTGGTTTCTTTAGTCCCGTCTTCTTCATCCCCAGGTACCAGGATGTGGGAAGATGTTGTGAGACCACAGGAGGTCTTTATTTTCTTGCTTGTGTATATGGAGGTTTCCTTACAGCAAACCTCTTTTAGGGAGGGAGGTGTTACGACCCCCTTGTGCCCCCTCTGGTCTCTTCCTGTCAGTGCACGGGCAGGTGGAGCCCATTGTAGGTTGATTGTTTAATTCCATACACCTGCTATGCCATCAAGGGCGTGGTCATATAAAGGGTCATTCTCTCTTCTCCCGTTAGGCACTTTTTTTCTTTCTTCTTGCAGGCTACTTTGCTTCTTGCACCCTTTTGCTCTCTCTCCTCTTGTTTCTTATTCTTAATTCTCATTCTTTATCTATTTGCCTTTAGCTTCTCACATAGCTACTGACACACTCTTTACATCCAGACACGCACGTCAACACTCCCATACCTTTTCCCCTAGACATTTTGCTTTACTTAAATAAATTATTATTTGATTCAAAACTGTTGTTGCGTCCCTCTTTATGTTGCGGTCTCAGAACGAGCTGGCCGTAACAGCTCCCATAGCTATGTTGCTCACTGTGCTGGAGAACAGCAAGGGCTAGCTCCCACACACTAGCCATGTTGCTCATTGTGCAGAGGGGTGTCATGCTAGCCTCTTTCTTGGGATATAAACACAGCGAACACGAATTAAATCGTCAATCAATCATTAAATGAAGTCATCAGCACTGACTCTCAAGCATCAGCGTCAGGGGCTGTGTATCACAGTGTGTGCGTGTGTGTGTGTATGCACCAGAGGCGTGAGGACGATGACACCCACTTTGTGGATACACACTACAGGAGCAACGAGAGATGTCACTCAAAACCTTATCAACCAATCAGCTTCTTCACTTAACCACTTCAACCAATCAGCTTCTTTTCTTAACCTTATCAACCAATCAGCTTCTTTACTTGAGTGTCCATTTTCATTTGAAACGGATCCAGACCAGACAGGTGAAGTAACTCAAAACCTCATTAACCAGTCAGGTCTTTTTACAGACCCAATTCAGCCAATCATGTTATTGTACCCTTAAATGGGCGGTTGACTTCCCCACGGTCTGCTTCTGACAGTAATCTAACTCTCACTTCCTCCGGTCAGCCCAGAGCCAAGCCTCTCGAATGGTCATCCGAAACCCACTGGACTCCGGCAATACAATCAGCCTCAGGCCAAGAAGCAAGCCAGCACCGTGTGAGTGTATCTCTGTGTGTGTGTTGTGAGTGTATGGATGCATGCTTTCAGTATTTGTGTGTGTGTGTGTGTGTGTGTGTGTGCGTGTGTGTGTGTGTGTGTGTGTGTGTGTGTGCATGTACAGTATGTAGGTGTGTGTGAGTGTGTGGATGCATACTTTGAGTATTTGTGTGCATGTGTGTCTGTGTGTATGTTTATAAATGTGTGTGTGTGTGTGTGTGTGTGTGTGTGTGTGTGTGTACCCATGCCGGGCATGTGTTTGAGTGAAATTGTGTGTATCTGTGGGTTTGTAACTCTAGTAGCACTCACCTCAGATGTTCTTAGTCTTTCATTACTGCGGCCCACCTTCAGAGATGAGCTGCTATCCAATCCGTTCCTCAGACACACACACACACACACACACACACACACACACACACACACACACACACACTCAAGCAGGCAGCCCTCGAGTAACCAAAGGCCCAGAGCCACTGCCTAATCCCCACTCT
>NC_085003.1:21818853-21821353 GCF_963854185.1 Sardina pilchardus
CCCCAGATCTGCTCACACTAACCGGGATGAGACCAAGCTAACAACAGTCACCAATAAACAACACCATAAACAACAACACACAAACAACAACACACTCAATCTCTAAACAATCCCGTCCCCAATTCACCTCTCTGCTTGGGCCACTTCTTGGAAGGAAAATGCAGTATATCAACCCCCCCCCCCCCCCCCCCCTCTCTCTCTCTCTCTCTCTCTCTCTCTCTCTCTCTCTCACACACACAAACACACACACACAGCAAGACAGAGAGAGAGGGAGAGCCTGGGCACAAAGCCATGGGCAATGAAGTATCTGATATCTGGAAACTACCATGGAGAGAGAGAAAGTGGGGCTACAGATAGATTTATGCAGCACGCTGGGTTCATGTCCCTTTCAGCCCGTGGAGAACTTGTGCTCAGATCTTCAGACAAGGCACTTTTGTAGGCATCCATCTTCATACGGAGACACGCTGGACATCAAGAACCATTTTTCAGTCAATTCTCACCTTGTTATATCTGGAGCCCGCACCGACACACACACACACACACACACACACACACACACACACACACACACACACACACACACACACACACACACACACACACACCATTTACACCAGCTGCAAATGAAAACTGCTGTGAAAACTCACCTACCTAAGAGATGTTCATCAAGCATCCCTCCTCTCACCACGCCTTCACACAGCGTCACACAGGGAATACTGGTGTCTACTGAAGTGGGTACCATGGCACACACACACACACACACACACACACAAAGCAAGAGAGTTAGCAAGAGAGGAGGGAGGGGGCCCGTTGATGGAGGAGAGTGAGAGAGGGGGGGGAGAGAAGAGAGAAAGGAGGTGCATGTGTGTGCGTGTGTGTGTGTGTGTGTGTGTATGTGTGAGCGTGCGTGCATGTGTGCGTGTGTGCATGTGTGTGCGTGTGTGTGTGTGTGTGTGTGTGTGTGTGTGTGTGTATGGGGGCTGGTTGGTGGCTGATTGCATAAGCTGAAAGCCTCACAGACAGGTCTCATCTGATCAGTGGTTGCCCCGTAGCAGCTCACGTTCCCCGGGAGAGAGACGAGGGAGTGAGACCAGGAGTGGGGAGGGGGGGGGGGGGGGGGGTTGGGGGGGTAGACATATCGGCTTACCTGCAGAGCTGAGAACACAATGCTGTCTCAACACACACCGCTTGCCAGTCTTCCGAGCAAACCGGTCCAATGAGTCCACGTCTAAGCAGCACTAGCTGGTAGTAGGCCTAGAATGAGCCCCTACGGTGGCCCACAGGGCTCACACTTAACAAGCTCTCCTGTGGAGTCCATGGGAGCCCTACTCACTGCTCTCGTTTGGTTTTATTCTACCTTCCAATTGGCCAATCACACAGCAGCAGCAGCAGCTGAACCCCTCATCTTAAAGGCCCCATCACTTTGCACACGGCATGCGCTGTGCTCACCGCTAGGTTGCTCTTGATTGAGGTAACGTCCTAACTATTTTTGTTGTGGTTACCACTGGGCTCTGCGCAAAAGACAGTTGACTTGCAGGGTGGTGTTGAACTTTGACCTTGGCACGCACTAGAGCGGCAGAGCGGGAAAATGCTGCTTGCACTGCGTTTTGCTGAGTGCAGCGGTACAGTAGGTAGACCAGTTCTTGCGCGCACAACCCATTGAAAGTAATGGGTTTCATAGCACATGTAATGTGATGTAGCGTGTGTAATGTGATGGGGCCTTAACGCTCTGAGAAAAGTACCATGTGCCTGGTCTGGTGGAGGACCCCTGGTCACTGACGTTCCACTGTGCCGCCTGGTCTGGTCGAGGACCCCTGGTTCCTGACGTCCGACAACGTTGTGCGTTCCAGAGTGGTCTTAGATGCTCAGCGGACGCTGATCTGCGGCGAGAACACAGAGACGGCAAAGCCAGCTGATCACTGGGAGACACACAACCTGCTGATCACTGGAGACACAGGACCTGCTGACCAGTGGAGACACACGACCTGCATGTGAAGGTCATAAATTAGGTGTGAGCCCATTCTTGCTGCTCTTGGAGTCATTTCTAGACACAAGCTTTGATGCGGCCATCTCAAGACATGAGCTTTGGTGCGGTGATCAATTCTGCACAATGACGATAAAGTTGAATCTAATCCAATCTAATCTAATCTAATCTAATCTAATGAGTCTAATTATAGTTCCACTCATGGGCAGTTCACTGGTCTCCCTGTCTCATGAACCCAGTATTCAGATATATGGGGCCTCATGAACATGCCCTCAGAGTGCAGCACTGTAGCTGCATGGAAGCTCTAACTGTTGGCTGTGGCAACTCAACCTACAGTAGGTAAATATGATTGTTTTCCGTAGCGACAGTACTCAAGAAACTGAGATCATCTTGGTGTCAGGATAACAGTCTGCTGCTCAATGTAGCAAAGACCAAGGAGCTGATAGTGGATTACAGGCGGCTGCAGGGAGAAGAACACGCACCCATTCACATCGGGAGTGCAGCAGTGGAGAGAGT
>NC_085003.1:21823853-21833853 GCF_963854185.1 Sardina pilchardus
GCACTTAGGATCGAATTGAACAGAGAGAGAGAAAGATGGATACCGTGGGAATTCAGAGCAGAGTGTGTTGACCGTAGATGACACAGCGCTGTGGAATCCTATGGGCTGTCTGTCACCAGAATGAGGGATGAGTAAACACAGGCACTGCACAGCAAGGTGTGTGTGTGTGTGTGTGTGTGTGTGTGTGTGTGTGTGTGTGTGTGTGTGTGTATGTGCCTGTTAGTGTTATGTGTGTGTGTGTGTGTGTGTGTGTGTGTGTGTGTGTCTGTGTGTCTGTGTGCACGTGTATGTGCCCGTGAGTGTGTGTGTGTGTGTGTGTGTACTGTATGTGTGCGTGTGTGAGAGTGTGATTTTCAGGATGACCAATTATTGATCCTACACCACAGAATTCGTTTCCCTTTTTTATTATTTATCTCAGATACTGTATACACAGGGGACGTGTTACACTCCGAGTGCCAAAGGTAGAGGATGTCCCACAGCGGCCAATCAACAACCAACCAAGCCTGTTTATCATCAAAAACAAAAACACCAACAAAGCAACCTTTGTGGAAAGCAAACAGAGCAGCCTTTGAGACTTTGGGGTTATCAAGCAGACACTTTGTGCTTTTTAGTTCAATTTGTTCGTCACAGGTGTTCTTATTTCAGTTATTTCACTTTATTTCCACATACAGTAGTCATAGTGACAGAAATGTACAGTTCTGATGACAAGTGTCGCTTTATACTGTAAAAAGGATATATGGTGGTAGTGGCAGTAGTCTAATGAAATACAGGCTAATTCACATCACTACAACAGTTCTCATACTGTAAGTTCAGGCTGATTCACATCACCATAGTTCTCATAAGTTCAGGCTGATCCACATCACTACATTTCTCATAAGAACAGGCTAATTCACATCACTACACTTCTCATAAGAACAGGCAAATTCACATCACTACACTTATCATAAGTTCAGGCTAATTCACATCACTACACTTCTCATAAGAACAGGCTAATTCACATCACTATCACAGTTGTTTTCACACAACAAATTGCAGGATAATTTATGTCATGTGGTAGTGCCATTGTTTTGATAGTAGTGTTGATTAGGTGTGCCTGAACCAGTAAGTATGATATCAGAATGTCATTCCTTAGTGTAAGCATATCTTTGGCATACAAACTTTTGAGCTATATCATATTTAGGTGTGTAACATAGATTATTACTGAAACATGGCCGTAAATTTAGAATTTGTTCTGTAAAATTAATTCTTACCAGGCAGTGGGCCAGAGAGAGAAAATTTGACCACACACACACACACACACACACACACACACACACACATACACACACACACAGGCATTTAGTGGCAATCATTCTCCATGGGTCAGTGGTCAATTCCACAGTTTAATGTCCATAATTAAGCCTGCAGTGTTGTACAAAAGGCCTCCGTCATGTCGCCTCTCTCATCTGCAAATGCTTTTGTGTCACTGGACCCCCCCAGAGCAACTCCATTGGAGCGCCATAAAAGTGATGGAATAGGACAAGTCTGGCCTGACACCACAGGTCACTCTAAGAGCTTATGGCGGCACTCAGAGGCATTATGGGAAGAGTTTAACCCGTCAGGTTGACTGGCAAGTTTGACCACAAGGCCAATATGTCTGTCTGACTAAAAAGCTGATTAACAGTCTATGCGAGCTACGCAGATCCAGCTATGCGAGGAGGGCGAGATGTGTACATGCGTTGCAAAATGTGTCGTTTTTGTAACGCTGTGCAAGCGTAAATGCCGTGTCATGCTTTTTTGATGGAGGCAAATCATCTGCCTAGTTTGCACAGACTATGAAAGAGCTCTTCAATACGTACAAGAGCCTTAACCATATGAGCATAGTGTTGTGATGAGCAGAGTTGAATATTTTTGACACATTATTGCTTGACCAACAATCATCCAAAATAAGACTCAAAACACTGATGGGCACTAAAGAAGCCTGTATTTGCTTTTAATATGATTTGTTTTTCATTCTTATGCAACAAAACTACAGATGTATCAGTTTTCATAACTCTACAACAGCTTAGGTTAAGGTAATGAAATTCCACTTTAATATCAGTAAACAAGGATCTAATTATATCAGTCAAGTAAAAAAGAACAGGTAATTACAACATGTGCCCTAGATGTAAAGTATTTGGCATACTTATTTCTACCTTCAGAAGGCTGAAATGTCGATAGATACTTTACTTTCTATAGCAGTGACTTTCTCTTTGTTTTCTGCATGAAGACTTCATGGGCAATGCAGGACATCGTATGCATGCACACACCACCTGGTAGAGCATTCTTCTGCGTTACAGTTTCAAGAGACATCATTGGAGGCCTATCTATGTGGTGTTGCTGTCAGTCCCTGCGCTTTCAGCCCGAAGGCTGCGATAGTTAAAGGCGTACAGCAGGGGATTGACACAGCTGTTGAGGAACACGATGCCCATGGCCACTTGTCGGGGAGCCCTGTGGGCAGCCGACTGGACCGGCTCCGAGGGCGCAACCATGACCATCGCGTTTATGATGTGATGCGGTATCCAGAAGACGAAGAAAGTCACCACGATGCTGGTCACTAAAGTTGCCGACCTCTGATGCGACCCCTGAGCTTGAAGGAAGAGGAGTGCCGGTGCAACACAGATGTCTTCTTTAAGATTTATTGAAAAGGTGCAAAACATGACTAACGTTTCGACGTTACAAACGTCTTCATCAGAGTCCTGGACCTGGCCTGGTTGCACCAGATTGTCGCACTACTGCAGAAGCGCGGAGAACCTTCCTTTGTTTGCGACCCCTGAGCTTTCGCCCTGACTTTCTTGTGCAGACAAAAGTAGGAAACCATCAGCGTGCTGAACGGCACAACAAAAAGAGCCGTTGTCTCAAGCAGAAGAACCCCCACTTTCTGCACCTCGGTTCTGCACCTCGGTTCTGAAGACCTGCTCGCATTTCGTTCGATCGACGGCGATGCCGTAAGTCGCCCCAGGAGAGAAGGCAAGGGCACCAGACAGCACCCACACGAACACCAACACAGCACGCTCTCCTCGTCTCCCGAGTCTGGACCACAGCGGACGGTACAGGACCACCACGTACCTCTGCACGCTCATCAGGGTCACGATAAACACACTGGCGTGAACGGCGACGTGGGTGATGAAGATGAAGACACTGCACAAATGGAGGCCCATAGTCCAGCCCAAGAGAAGGTTGCACATCCACACAGGCAGCATGGCCAAGCACAGGATGTCCGAGGCCGCCAGGTTCAGCATCAGTTGCACGGTGAAGTTTTTCTTCTTGATGTTGCGGACAAGGACCACAACAACTGTTATGTTCCCACACATGCCTAAAAGGAGGCAGAGGGCACGAATGGCAATGCCAGCTATCTCCCCTTTGGAAATGTGGGCAGTGTTTGAGCTGTTGATTGAAGCATTCATGACTTCAGAAGGCAAAGTATTCAATGTTGCAAATTAGGAAGTTGTGGACATACTAAAGGGGACCGCTTGTGCGTCGTGCCTAACAACACTAAAATCAGTGCAAACTACGGCCTCTCGGGGCTTATTGCTGAATGCTATGTGGCAGCTACCCACACTGACAAGCATGTCACTCAGGGATTTAGCCCTATGGCCAATCACTGGAGACATAGCCCTATGGCCAATCACTTTATGGCCAATCACTGTGGATGTAGCCCTATGGCCAATCACTGGAGACATGGGCCTATGGCCAATCACTGGGGATATAGCCCTATGGCCAATCACTGGGGATGTAGCCCTATGGCCAATCACTGGGGACATAGCCCTATGGCCAATCACTGGGGACATGGGCCTATGGCCAATCACTGGGGATGTAGCCCATAGATATCAGAAAGCTAGATACCGCATTGTCCATCGAGTTCTATCAGGTGGCATACAGTACATAAACATGGCCGCCATATTGCTGGCAACACCTGTACAGTCTGTCGGCAACACTTTCCAGCAATCAAGAGACACCTTTCTGATTCCCCGTCAGAGACACCTGTATCTCCATTGGCCTCCGGTGACTGTTGCCCCCACCGCAATGACGGCGCTATTTACGTACGCTCTTGAGCCCAATGCGGTATCGAACTTTCTAACATCTATGACGTACTGTAGCCCCTGTGTGACCCTGCTCAACTCATGTCCTGCTGAGGAGGTCGGTTGCTGCAGTGCAGACCACATTGTTCCTGTGCACAGTGTAGCTGTGGTGGCATTGCCGAGTGACAACATGGGTAATGAAAGTTTTATTTGATAACATCCGATTCCTATATAAGAATCATCACAGGCAAGGGGGAAAGATAATAGATCATTAATAATAAATAGCTTGTGTAGATTATGAACCTATATAGACACCCTGAGATTAAGGTATCTGAATGAGTGAGTGAGTGAGTGAGTGAGTGAGTGAGTGAGTGAGTGTTCTGCAAGGGTAAAAGGAGGTGTGTGATTGAATGAATGAATGAATGAATGAATGAATGAAAAAGCACTGGCGTAAAGCCAGAGTGACAGTGAGAGTCCAACGGTTAATGCAGAGGAAAGAGTTTGACCGGGCAGAACAGCCACTCTGCTCTTCTATCACAAAGAGTAATCTAGAGTTATGAATTATGGATGCGTTCTGACATTATTTATACGGGCTGTCAAATCAGAGGCCAACCTTAATCAGAGAAGAGGATGCTCACTGGCACTATCGCCATTCTGAAACAACACACACACACACATGCGCGTGCACACACACACACACACACACACACACACACACATGCAGAGGTCAAGCAAGGCCAGTCATACACAGCCTCATTCTGCGAGCGTGTCTCACACAATGAAGTGTGCAGCAAACAGAGCCTCTGCATTGTGACACGTCGTGTTTCCATAAAAATGGAAATCAGTGTGAGGGGACGGCACGGTGCAGACCCCGCCCGGAATAATGGAGCTCTCGCCGGCCATTTATCTAGGATAAACAAACTTACACACACACACACACACACACACAGGCCAGAGCTTAACCAAGACATGCTTGACATGCAGATTGTGTCCGAGTCCATTACTTTGGTTTAAAAATAGTTTTAAATGTTTCATAACAAGCATCATTTTATTCTATAAAACCTCTATAATGAGGTATAATAGAGCTCAACCCACACAATCACACACACTACACTCGCAAGTCAACCAACACTCTCACACACACACTACGCTCGCAACTCAACCAACACTCTCACAAACACTACACTCGCAGCTCAACAAACACACTCACACAGACACTACACTCGCAAGTCAACCAACACACTCACACACACACACTACACTCGCAGCTCAACCAACACACTCACACACACACTCGCAGCTCAACCATCACTCTCACACACACACACTCGCAGCTCAACTAACAATCTCACACACACCGCCCGGTCCGGATCTTAACCACCAACACAATCACACCGGCCAGATCTCAAACCAACAGGCTTGTACAGTATACTCTCTGCTTTAGTGGCCATTGTCTCCAACAGACTAACAAGTTCCAACACAGACAGACGTAAAGGCACTTGACATGGACCAGGGTGTACGAGTGAAGCCCCTTGAGAATGTGTCATGCAGGTTTAACATTCCAAATCCCAGAATCCCATCTGCTGAGGGGCACCTGCCGCCACACGCCTGGTCCAGAACTCTCTGATCCGAAGCTGCGGATATTTCAACGCAACGCCGTGCGTGCTTCTGTGGCTGAACTGCAGAGCATCCATCTATTTGTGAACTTTTACAGAGCCCATACCAGGCATGAGCAAAATGATATAAATATTTGAGCGGATAAACATAGTCAGATTGGTCTGTTGAATGACCTGTGGAACTGTTTCAAACACTTCCTCTTCCACTTTTAATGTCATCTGTGCATATAGGCCTAGGCTACTCCCATGAGCATGACTAGAGCTCTTCCTGCTAGCCTACAGCAGCTCCTTCGCACTGAGCAAATCGTCTTCTATTCGTCAGTGTTAGATGAGCAGCCAGAGTCTCAGTGAGCCAGAACTAGCTTTGATTACACCACGAGGCATTAGGGCTGTCTCATCACCCCTGCTACCAGACACATCACACACAGTTAGCCTAACGCTAATTCACTCATTAGGCTACACTCTTCCCACAAGCCTGGGCTAATGAGCGCCTGGGCTAATGTAGCATGCTCGCATTCCCTATGAGAAATGCATCACGCTCAACATGGAGTAGCATGCTAATATAGCATGCTAATGTCGCCAATGGGAAATATATCACACCAATATGAAGAAGCAACTTGCTAATGTAACATGCGTATATGCCATATTCTGTTTAATAACTTAATATGTCAATAAGACAGTCTGTTATAGCCTGCCCCCAAATAGCACACAAGGGGAGAGGAACATGAAAGAAGCTTTAACCAATGAGTACTCATTGTCAAAAGAGCAAACAACACTGAGCCTGTAGATATCCATTAGTATCTAGTAGACGATTGTGTCTGTGGGGGAAAAAAACTTGTTTTGAGGTCATTATAGCTGTAGCTCATTATGGTTTTGCACTTAGAATTGAACTTTGCAGACTGAGGACGCAGCCCTCATATGCAGGATGGATCCTTGTGATTTAGTCACATTCATTGGCCTACAGCAAAGATCCTTAAGGCGGAGCAAGATACGTCGTCGTAGTTCATGTCTATGGGCGCAAAACGGGGATCACTTCCTCTGCATAAAGGGGGTGTGTCATGCGTGTCATGTCCATAGACTTCAATGGAACAGCTCTGCATAAAGAGGGATTTTGCCCCCCCTCCCTCTTGCGATTCGGGTTCCAGGAAGTGGCTTCTCATGAAGTATCTTGCTCCGCCCTTAATGATCTTTGCCTATAGGCATGCATTTCAAACAGCAGCCAATCAACAGAGAGTCATCTCCGCAACCTCATTTAACTGCAGCACTCGCTTGTTTCTTTGATTATTTTGCATTAGAGAACCTTAGCCACCAGAGGTTTACTCAGCTAGTTCTGTCTGGTCTGTTGGCCAGGTTACCTAAACATTGCTGCATCACCGTTGAGGCTACCTCTTAAGATGTTAGATGGAACAGTTTTTTTAAAATGCACCTGGAGTTCTTGTTAATGGTACTGAATGATCATGGGGTTCTCTGGAAAGGCCAAACTAAAGCGTTGGCAAGCTCGATGAATGAATGAGGTACAGTAGGCTAGACTGCAACTTTTGTCTAAACTATCAGTTTCTGGGCTCCTACGAGCCTCCTTCTGGAAACAGTGGGAGCTGAGGAGACTCCCCAGATTTAATTACCCCGTAACGAGCCGGTAGCTCCTCAGCAAGGGCCCTCCATCTCAAACGAGATTCATTATAATTAGCGGATTTTGTCATGCAGCGACGGAGCCTAACAAGCATGTGACACTGCAGGCTAACATGCTGTCAGACACAATGGCAAGTCACGCCAATTACTGACAGCCGCAACACACTGCCTAAACCAACCACTGTGTCAGGAGTGGCCCCACACACACACACACACACACACACGCACCTCACAATGTCTCGTCATGACAGCATATGACACCTGCCACCGCGTGTTTGTGACATAATTGCGAAGGTTGATAGAGTTGAGGGTAAAATTCATGGGTATGAAACAAGATAGGGTGGCCACTGGCCAGTCTAACTGGTGGTGTCTGGTTGGGAGTGTTATACAGTACGAGCTGCTGGCAAAATGCAGTGAAAGGCACTGTGCATACAGAACAGTGGTGGGCGCGCACACACACACACACACACACACACACACACACACACACACACACACACACACACACACACTGTTAGACACCTGAAGGACAGAGTCCCATCAAACAAAAGAGAGGCAATGGAATCACATGATGCCAAGGAACATGGGGAAGAGACTGTGTGTGTGTGTGTGTGTGCGTGCGTGTGCTTGAGAGAGAGAGAGAGAGAGAAAGAACATGGCGAAGAGACTGTGTGTATGTGTGTGTGTGTGTGTGTGTGTGTGTGTGTGTGTGTGTGTGTGTGCGCTTGAGAGAGAGAGTGTGTCCACATGTCCACTCCTCTCAGGATGTCTCCTCTCCTCCATTGTAATCTTGAACAGTCTCATGGGGCACTGCAGGAGCCCTTTGAGGTGCCACCACTCTACACACACTCCAACTGAAGCGGTCCAGCACAGACCAAGGACACACACACACACACACACAAACACACACACACACACACACACACACACACACACACACACACACACACACACACACACACACACACACACACACACACACACACACACACACACACACACACACACACACACACACACACACACACACACACACACACACACACACACACACACACACACACACTCCAACTGAAGCGGTCCACTGTATGTTCACGGAGAACAACCTCCTCAGACTGTTTGCGATCGTTCACAAACGTTCGACGAAAACTCAAGGCTAACAGAAAACTGTTTGCAAACTGTTTGCAAATTTGAATGCACCGCTGGAATCAGTGGGGCCAAAGATGAATTTCCACATGAGTGAACAATACATGTTTGTTCTGCTCTGTTCTGTTCTGTTCTGTTCTGTTCTGTTCTGTTCTGTTCTTCATGTCGTCATATTAAGATGCAGTTGCGGGACGAGAGAGGGCGGAGTGTGGTGTACGCACGTGTGTGTGCCACTGATCAGGATGTAGAGAGACAGTGCATGCATCTTGCATGAGCACAGTTTATCTTGCATGAGCACAGTTTTACAGTGTGTGTATGTATGTATGTGCATCTTGCATGAGCACAGTTTTACAGTGTATGTAAGTATGTGCATCTTGCATGAGCAGTTTTACATTGTACAGTATATCTGTTTTTTGCATCATGTCTTATGTTTTTTTCATCATGTCTTTCCTGTTTTATATAAAGTCTGTCTTATAGTCTTACACAAGGTCTCACACCCACACACACTGACCACAGTCCTGATTTATAAAAAGTCTCTGTCTACTAGTCTACACAAGGTCACACACAAATACACACACACACACACACACACACACACACACTCACACACACACACACACACACACACTCACACACACACACACACACACACACACAGACACAGACACAGACAGAGACACACACAGACACACACACGCACACATACAATATGACCACAGACCTGTTTTATAGAAATTCTCTGCCTTATAGTCTACACAAAGGTCTTCAGGCCAACATCTTGCCGTGCACTCCATAATATCTGCAGGAAGAGAGCATCCATATTGAGTATACGGCACAGTTTGGCATCGTTGAACTTGTAAAGGAAATTATCAAGTTATTTTGCTTGCTCAAACACACATTATCAGCAGGCACAAATATGTACCCTCCATTGTTATACCAACACAAAACACACACACACACACACACAAAGACACGGGATCCTGGGAAAAACTCTGAAGAGATATTGCTTTGCCTTATTCAACCTTAATCATCAGTTAAGGTAACCTACAGGTTACACAGTACACACACAAACTTGTGTGTATATACACACACACAGACACAAAGAGAATGATGTTGTTCGGTGTGATCTGATAATGACTTCAGTTAAAAGAGGACAGACTCTCATTACCCCAAATGCCTCATTATAACAAACAACTCGTTAAACATCAACACACACACACACAAACATGCACACACACACACACACACACACACACACTACACACATCCACACACACACACACACAAACATGACCCTCTCCGCACCCCCTCAGGGACATGCTAGGACTCCTGAACAGAGTCAATAGAGAGACATGAAAGAGAGTGAGACAGTGTGTGTGTGTGTGTGTGTGTGTGTGTGTGTGTGGATGAGAGAGGCACAGGGAGGGAGAAAGTTTGCAGATGCACAAACACTAAATTAAGACGATGACGTCTAACCATATCTCCTGTGTCACACATTCTTCTCTCTATCCCTGTCTCTGTCTCACACTCTCTCTCTCTCTCTCACACACACACACACACACACACACA
>NC_085003.1:21846353-21866353 GCF_963854185.1 Sardina pilchardus
GTGTGTAGGTGTGTAGGTGTGTGTGTGTGTGTGTGTGTGTGTGTGTGTGTGTGTGTGTGTGTGTGTGTGTGTGTGTGTGTGTGTGTGTGTGATGTGTGTCACAATGCCCAAATGCTCCCAATAATAAACGCAGATACACAAAGCTAACCTGCGTACCTGCGTAGTACAGTAAACTGTGTTGTAGGGGTACCTGCACATAAGCTTACCCTGCAGAGTCTGTGGACCCTTGAGTCTAGTGCACGCTGTGAGGGTTGTGAAGACTAGATGAGAAGACCACAGAACAGTGGCTTTCCTCAAATGCAGACACACGCACGGAGACACATGCCTGTTAAACTCACTCCATGTTTGTGAGGTTCTCACCCCTCTCACCCCCTCCCCTCTGGGTAATCATGGGTTACACTCACTCACTCACTCACTCACTCACTCACTCACTCACTCACTCACTCACTCACTCACTCACTCAATCACTCACTCACTCACACACACAATCATATCACACCCATACTCAACACACACATACAGATGGAAGTTGAGGTGTGCCCTCTGGCTGTGCCCCAGGTGAGGAGCACTATAGAGATGACAGGGTGAGAAGCACTATAGAGATGACAGGGTGAGGAGAGATGATGGGGTGAGAAGCACTGTAGAGATGACAGGGTGAGGAGGAGCACTGAAGAGATGACAGGGTGATGAGAGATGACAGGGTGAGGAGCAGCACTGTAGAGATGACAGGGTGAGAGGCAGCGCTGTAGAGATGACAGAGTGAGCAGCACTGTAGAGATGACAGGATGATGAGAGATGACAGGGTGAGGAGCAGCACTGTAGAGATGACAGGGTGAGAGGCAGCGCTGTAGAGATGACAGAGTGAGCAGCACTGTAGAGATGACAGGATGATGAGAGATGACAGGGTGAGGAGCAGCACTGTAGAGATGACAGGGTGAGAGGCAGCGCTGTAGAGATGACAGAGTGAGGAGCACTATAGTGATGACAGGGTGAGGAGCACTATAGTGATGACAGGGTGAGGAGGAGCAGCACTGTAGAAATGACAGGATGAAGAAGGTAGAAGACCTGGGAGAAGAGCAGCAGGTGTGCAAAGAGGAGAGAGGAGAGTATCATCCTGGAGAGAGGAGGAGAGAGGAGTGTACTGCCCAGCAGAGACGAGGGAGGAGGAGAGAGGAGTGTATTACCCAACAGAGAGGTGAGTGGAGGAGAGAGGAGGAGAGAGGAGGAGAGAGGAGTGTATTACCCAACAGAGAGGTGAGTGGAGGAGAGAGGAGGAGAGAGGAGTGCACTGCACAGCAGAGACGAGAGAGGAGGAGAGAGGAGGAGAGAGACATGTACTGCCCAGCAGAGTGGAGAGGAGGTGAGAGAAGTGTATTGCCCAGCAGAGTGGAGAGGAGAGAGGAGGAGAGAGGAGTGTACTGCCCAGCAGAGAGGAGAGAGGAGGAGAGAGGAGTGTACTGCCCAGCAGAGAGGAGAGAGGTGGAGAGAGAAGTGTACTGCCCAGCAGAGACGAGAGGAGAGAGGAGTGCACTGCCCATCAGAGAGGAGAGAGGAGTGGAGGAGGATTGCATCTGAATTGCCAAGCAGAGAGGACAGTGCAGCGCTGCAGGTGGAAAAGCACTTACAGCAAATTACACACACACACACACACACACACACACACACACACACACACACACACACACACACACAGACACAGACACACACACACACACACACACACACACACACACACACACACACACACACACACACACACACACACACACACATTATGTGCACACACATACATTCACACACCATTCACACATGAGGACATATATCCATATAGATATATTCATGTACATGCTGAAGTGCACCTAGACACATAGACACACACACATACACACACACACACACACACACACACACACACACACACACACACACACACACACACACACACACACACACACACACACACACACACACACACACACACACACTGCAGGGGTTCTGACTAAAAGGCTTAGGAGCATGTCCTTGATGCTCATGATGACTTTACAGTATTCTATACAACCTAAGACTGAAAGAACGACTTCATGCACACAGGCATACAGTAGATGAGCTCCAGGTGTGTCAGGAGGTCGTGTTCAAACCTACATAGCAAATACAGTTTCATGTTTTATGTATATGTAACAAGAGGCACTGCATTTTCTTCTGCAGAGCCAGAGAGGTGCTGGAGGGTATTATCTCTCTGCAATCTATGAACTTCTCCTTCGAGACCAGAAACTCTAGCTCGCCTGCCCTATTCAAATTCAACACACTCTCTCGGTCTCTCTCTCTCTCCCTCTCTCTCTCTCTCTCTGACTTCCAACCCCACCCCTTCTCTCTCTCTGTCTCTCTCCCTCTCTCTCTCTCCGCATCATCCCCAGCAACACCACAGCGGCGGAAGCAGCGTGGAAAATCAGAGCTGACGTCCACTTGCACGGATCCGGTGGCACGCACGTACGCACGCCGGGCCCCCGCTAGGCGCTTCAGCAATCTATTTCTCTGGCCGCTTGTTTAATTGACCGAGTGTCAGGATCTATCACCAGCACTGGCAGCAAGGGCAGTGCAGAGGACGCCCCCAAATGCAGACCCACAGACCGGCCGCTGATGCGCGCACACGCACAGCAGCTATTGACCACTCTGGGGCCCGGCGGGCAGGAGATGGGATCACTGCTACTGTGGGGGGACAGCGACCCCCAGTGGTGAAGTAGAGAAGCCCTAGCTTAGAGGCATAAATGATGTGGGCTTTGGGGTGTTTTCTGGAGTTGATAACCCTTGTGTTATCCTCAAATCTGACTGACATTCGTTATCCTTGGGGTCAGTTTGACCCCAGCTAAATAAACTCTAAAAAAATGATTATAATTCATATTGTTACCCAGTTTTTTGTGTGGTAGGTACAAGAGTGTAATAGCCACCATTAAAGAGTCACTTCACCCCATAACTCCACCCACTTCACATTTCTGAAAACGGCTTTGAAAATGGGCGAGACGTTCTGAAATTTGGAGAGAGAGTGCAGCACTGCTGCAACCAATCAACCATGGTGATTTCGTGTCAATCTGGGAATGAATGCTGCAGACATGGTTTATCACAGGTAGGCTAATCAGGGCAGCAGCTGTTGGGGCGTTTCAGTCCTAATTTGTAACGACCCGGTGACGTAGTGTCGGACTAGAAGTGCAGGACAACGTCAGCATTCCAATAGTATTTTGGACCAACATGCCATGGCATGTTTTCAAACGGTAGTATGCGCGAGAGAGCAATATCTCCAATACAAAATCAGACGAAATGTTACTTTTGTCGAGAAACACGATTTTTGTCAATATTAACCCTGGTAATAGTACAGTTCACCACTTATGAGTATTTTCAATCAATCAACAGCTCAAAAAAACTATTTTAGGGTGCAGTGACCCTTTAAAAGTACCGGTAATCCTAATCCCACACCTCCACACCCCTTTATGAACCCTGGAACCCTGGCTGGCAATAGGTTCATCCAGTGTCAGCAGCCCAAAGGCTGACTTTTTTTTTACTTTTTCAGTCCTGCCAAAATAACTTTTATGTAATATGTACTTGTATATGTAATAATGACAATAACTACATGTTCTCATACTATTACAATAATAATACTCTTAATGTGTTAAATATTACAATTTATTATTTTAATGTTTCGTAAAAATGGGGTCAAATTGACTCCAAGAACACCAACGTAACAAATATGTGTACAGGACATTGGAAATGTAGGCCTATTACTGTGCAAAATTCATGATTACTATGTTATAGACTACCCTTCAAATGAGGAAAAGTCATGAGACATGAAGCAAAACAAAAAAAGTAAACCATATATTTTTTCGATGTTAAACATTGTTTGGGGTCAAATTGACCCCAAGGACAACATGAGGGATCAGATTAAGCAGCATTGGAACAGCATAGTTTTGGTCAAAAACTGGTGACCTTCTGTCTGACCACCTAATGCCAAAACGTTTGAACTACAACAGCAGCAGTGATAGCCTACTGATTAAAAAATGTATATATTTAAAAAATAAAAATAAAAGCTTAGGCTACTTGTAAGCCAATGTTTACTGCTGTGTTTTGGTTGTATAGTCAAATTGGATCATTTGAGTTCAGCATTTGTTGATATGAGGTAGGCCAGTAGAATTACTTTGCTAAGCTATTCATTAGTTGCCTGACCAGCCAGACCCATATCAAGATACCCCGTTAGTGGCGTAGATTTAGGCTAATTCATTAGGCCTGCATGTGACAAATCAGTAATTATATGGCCAGCACAAATACAATTACAATATATAGTCTTAATAACAGTGGGCTTTTAGTACACTATAAATTAAAAACATAATGATGAGAATAATTAGCCTATTTCGTCACCTTACCAGAGACACTTATTAAGGACTTTGACCTTACCTCGTCAAACCACCATCCAACTCGTTTTTACAGCTTTAGTTTTAGCCATGTGGATTGTTAATTTCACACAGGCAATATTAACCGGTTGTACTTCATCGTGATGTCAACTACCTTGTTCAATTAAAGGTAAACTTTGTTTATTTGCATGAATCACACTGCCGTCAAATTCAGTCAAACTCAATTACCCACATCGCCCACTGCATGGTGGCAAGCAGAACTATACTACCCAGATTGCACCAGGGCATATTTATCAGCATCTGGTCACGTGAAAAGTCATATGACAGTCTTGCAGCCTTGACAGTAGAGTCGTTTACTGTTAGGCTACCGGAGTTAACTTAGTCAACAAATTATGTGTATCATGTATCTTAGATTAGATAGCCTAATGCAGAAGCAGAAGCGACACACACAACCTTGGCAAAACTGGAAGTTACTATGAAGTAGACCGCAACAGATTTACAAAGAGACTAGACAAAGACGCTATTCGAGAGAGATTTGCGGAACCTTGGCTGCTGCTGTAGGCTAGAGCTAGAGCCTACGTATGCGATTTCACTGAGGAGGGATAGGGGATTCTCTGGTCACAACATGGGTCGCCCGTTGGTGCTTGACTTGTTGGCTGCCTGCCTGTGTTTGACAGTTCAATGCGTGGGATCCTCACGGCCTAACTTGATCCTGCTGTTTGCGGATGACCTGGGCTTTGGGGATCTGGGCAGCTACGGGCACCCGAGTTCTCTGACGCCACACCTGGATAAACTGGCGGCTCAAGGTCTACGATTTACGGACTTTTATGTGACCAGTCCCGTCTGCAGCCCGTCCAGGTAACTGCGTCTTATTTAACTCTGAATCGATACCTTCTCTAAGTTGAAACTCTCATTCATCATCATCAATAGCGTATTTAAGCAATGATCGGTAGCATATGGGAATGTCAATGTATGATTTTTCCAAACCCTCTGTAGAAATGAGTTCATCTAATCCAATTTATTTATCCATTATTCCTTTTTTGTCATGTAGGGCATCGATTCTGACTGGGCGCTATCAGACACGCTCAGGGATCTATCCTGGTGTACTGTACCCCGGTTCCAAAGGAGGTCTCCCCCTAAATGAGACCACCATCGCCGAGGTGCTGAAGCCCCTGGGCTACAACACCGCCATGATTGGCAAGTGGCATCTGGGCGTGGGCCCCAATGGGACCTACCTGCCCACACGCCAGGGCTTCGACTCCTACCTGGGCATCCCTTACTCGCACGACATGGTAAGGCCATCTGATATACTAGTAGATACTCTAGTGTAAGTGTATAAGTAGTATATACTGAACATCACCCATTTAAATCTGCAGGACATGGGCTTGTTGAAAACAGACTACATGGTCTACTGCTATTGCAAGCTATTGTTTCATTAGTTTAGTTCTCTCGCTCAATGGAGTAATTTTTTTGCGATCATTCAATGCATTAAATAAATGTTTTGCATTTCAGTTCCATTTTAATTTCAGTCCTCTTTCCTCTTTCTCTCTCTCTGCAGGGTCCCTGTAGCAACCTGACGTGTTTCCCTCCTGATGTCAAGTGTTTTGGCTTCTGTGACCGTGGCGTGGTGACGGTTCCTGTGATGCACAATGAAGTCATCGTACAGCAACCAGCAGACTTCCTGCACCTGGAGACGGCCTACAGCAAGTTCGCCACAAATTTCATCAGGAGATCGGCAATGAAGAATGAGCCATTTTTCCTCTATTACCCCTCTCATGTGAGCATTCCTCACCCTGTTGTCCCTCACTCTCTCATTCATCACTCTCTCATTCATCACTCTCTCATTCCTCACTCTCTCATTCATCACTCTCTCATTCCTCACTCTCTCATTCATCACCCTCTCATTCATCACACTCTCATTCATCACTCTCTCATTTCTCAATCTTTCATTCCTCACCCTCTCAGTCGTTCCTCACTCTCTCATTCCTCACTCTCTCATTCCTCACTCTCTCATTCATCACTCTCTCATTTCTTATTCTCTCATTCCTCTCCCTGTTGTCCCTCACTCTCTCATTTATCACTCTCTCATTCCTCACTCTCTCATTCCTCACCATGCCATAGAGGCTTTGCGATATTTGTGTATCCTGCGTTGTGTTGAACCACATGGCTCAGTCCTGCACTCGTCTGGACATGAGCCCACACACAGTAGCCACACCTCAGATCTATAGCAATCAAGCTAACAAGCTCAGGCTGCTAGCTCTCTCACTCGCATGACTCAATTCACACCAAAGATTCCCATCAACTCATTTTTGTTCCTTTTCTCTCTTCCTTCGTGTCCATCTCTCTCTCTTTCTCTCTCCTTCTCTCTTCTTCTCTCTCCCCCACCCCTCTCCCTCTCTCCCTCTCTCCCTCTGGCTGGATGCAGCACACCCACTACCCCCAGTACGCAGGCGAGACGGCAGCTGGGAAATCTGGGAGAGGTCCGTTTGGTGATGCCCTGCTGGAGCTGGACTCCACCGTGGGTCACATCGTACACACACTCACAGAGGCAGGCGTCATCAACAACACACTCATCTTCTTCACCGCAGACAATGGGTATGCACGTGTGTGTGTGTGTGTGTGTGTGTGTGTGTCTGTGTGTGTCTGTGTGTGTGTGTGTGTGTGTGTGTGTGTGCGTGTGCGTGTGCGTGTGCGTGTGCGTGTGCGTGTGCGTGTGCGTGTGCGTGTGCGTGTGCGCGTGCGCGTGCGCGCGCGCGTGTGTGTGCGTGTGCATGTGCATGTGTGTGTGTGGGAGAGAGAGAGAGAGAGACTTATCAAATACGCTTTGGGTCTTCATCACAGACATGTATGTGTGTGTGAGAGAGCAAGCGAGAGAGAGGAAGAAGTGTCCTCAACAGGAATTATCCTCTTCACAATAGACAAGGATATTAGAGTAACAGTACAACAACAGGAGGGAAGGTCACTGCCATGGTAGTAAATAATGAATAATGGCCTTGGATTAGTCCTCGCCTCTCTGGACCAAAGTTCATGTTATCTGACCAACTTGGGAAACAAGCCCAACCTGTATCAGGTTTTTATACTTTTATTCTTTTTATAGACTATTAAATCCACTCATCACTGATTTACTGTATGATGTTTGGAGCTGAAGATGGAAAACACCATTCTGAAATATAATCTTTTAGACAGATAGATAAAAACTCAAAGCAACACTAAAGCACTTTTCCTCTGTTGCACACGCTATTTGTTTATCCAGCAAATAACAGACAAGGTAGAATATGTTGCATGATTTTATGAAAGTATGATGTATTGCGACATCGAAGCAAGTCAAATTTGACGCAAGTCTCATTTCATTGAACTACAGATACACTACTCACCTCGTAAAGTTACATAGTGCGGTTATAGCCAATAGAGGGCCGCGTAGTGATAGCAGAAGTGCCTTTCACCCTGTTAGGAGTTGATGAACCGCTGAAATGATTTTGGAAACATTATTTTAAGGTACGAAAAACTCTTGTGTTGCTTTAACTGTCCACCAAATTTACATACAATGGAAATTCATCTTTGGCAGTCAGAAAACACAGACAACATAGATTAAGTTGTATACTGTAAATACTGTACATAAAATATAAACTAAGTGGTTTTAAAAAAGCATGAATTATGAAATGCTAGTGCAGTTCTCACTACTGATCATCCTCAGCACCGTCCTGGCTGGGTGAAGCATGCGTGAGGAGAGAGGGGAGTTATTGTAGTTTGCCGTGGTTCAGGATGGGCACAGCAGAGTGAACAAATTACTTCTTGTACCCATTTTTCCTGGTCATTGGCACCATCAATCTTCTGCCAGATGGCAATAGCTGCAAAGATGGATGGTGGTGGTGGTGTGTGTGTGTGGGGGGGGGGTCATTGAAGACCTGGATGGCCTTTTGTGTAATGGAGTGGCTATAGAAGGTGTGGAGTTGTAGCTGTTTTTCTCCAGTGGTTTTGCTGGCTTGATTTACCTCCTGAGCCAGCTTGTTCCTCGTGTTTGAGGGCGTTTTCAGGCCGACAGAGAACCGTGCCGGTTCCAGTTCCCACATGTAATCTCGAACTGGCTGACGTGTTCACGGCAAAAATCACAGCGTTCAGGAACCGAAAAGTTGGTTCCCGATGCGAACCAAGAAGCGAACCGTGAAGACAAGGCACATGTCAGCAGGTTCATCCGGGTCATACGCGGCAAAATAAACAAAGAAAACATGTGTGCTTGCTGTGACAGCTTCCTTGCTGTGACATCCGCTTTCGTATGGCCGTCTTGTGGCAATTCAACACCCCCTGTCGATGACGCATCATGGGTTCACTTAAATAGTGTGAACGCGGGCCATTCACCTGTAAGCACTTTGGTTGAAAACACCCTGAGAGGTTCTCAAACCAGGAGGTGATGTTGAAGTTGAGGACAGTGAGTGACCTGTACACCATGGTCAGGGTGTGCTTGCTTGCATGCAATTTTCCAAGGAGGGAGAGACACTGTCTTGCCTTTTTATAAATGTAGTCTGTATTCAGTTGGAATGTGAGATCTTCATCTATAATTGTCCCAAGGTATTTAAAGTTAGTAACCTGTTCCACTTCCTTCTCTTCATGTTGATGGGCATGAAGTTAGTACCTCTATTGCCTGCTCCCGTCTTTCCTCCAAAGCACAGTTCCTTGGTCTTGCTGACATTCAAGTCAAGATAACTGTCAAACCAGGTGACAAGATGGTTGTTGTGATGAAAGTAGTTAGACCCAGGGGTGGGTGGGTACTACTACTCATGCTAAGTAGACTAAGAGTGCTTTTATCCACCAGTAATGTCACCTTACTGCATCTCCAGTGAACAAGGTCGACTAAACCTTGAATTATATTTGTTTGTGTGTCTGTCTGTCTGTTGATATGTCTGTCTGTGTGCGTGTGCGTGTGCGTGCGTGTGTGTGTGGATAGCATGAACTTTGGTCCAGAGAGGCGAGGACTAATGCTAGGCCATTAAGTGACCTTCCCTCCTGTTATTGTACTGTTACTCTAATATCCTTTTCTTGTTCCTTGTGTGTGTGTGTGTGTGTGTGTGTGTGTGTGTGTGTGTGTGTGTGTGTGTGTGTGTGTGTGTGTGTGTGTGTGTGTGTGTGTGTGTGTGTGTGTGTGTGTGTGTGTGTGTGTGTGTGTGTGTGTGTGTGTGTGCGCGCAGGCCAGAGTTAATGCGTAGGTCTCGTGGCGGTAACGCTGGTCTGATGAAGTGTGGCAAAGGCACCACATATGAGGGGGGCATGAGAGAGCCGGCCATGGCCTACTGGCCTGGACACATCAAACCAGGTGAGTCTCACACACACACACACACACACATACTGTACATACACACACACACACACACATACACATACTGTACACTCAGACATAGATACAGTACATGCACACACACACACACACACACACTCATACATGCATACATGCACACACAAACACTGATACTGTACATACATGCACACATCAGTAGTACATACACAGTAGGAGCAACGGAAGAGAAAGGTTGAACAGAAGAGTTAATGAGGTGACCTTTGAACTCCCTACACAGACGACAGAAGGAGCAGTGATTCCAATCAGTGTCTCTGTCTTCTGTGTCTCCCTATGCTGTGTTTTGGTTGTTTATAGAACCATGTGACGGAAATGAGTGGAACAGGAAGTCCTCGCTGCCATTCAGTGCCTTGTCTGAGTTAGCATGCAGGCTGTGGTCCTCTGTCTTGGCCACAGCTATAATGGGACCAAACCCACATGAGTAGCGTTTATATCCTCAATCCCAACCGTTTTAGAATCTTTTGCAACAACATGTCACTGGGTTCAGGATGTAGCAGCTCATCTAGCACTCTCATGTTTGATCTGGACTGGGCTTTATGTGAGGCACAGTGTCCTTAGTGGTCACCTGGACTGGGCTTTATGCCCTCAGTGGTCACTCTGTTGCTGTGCTGACTGCATGTTGTTCCTCATCCACCCTGTAGGGGTCACTCATGAGCTGGCCAGCTCTCTGGACATCCTGCCCACCTTCGCGGCACTGGCTGGGGCTCCCCTCCCCAAAGTGGCCCTGGATGGGTTCGACATGAGAAGTATCTTGTTCCACAAGGGCCCAGTAGGTGGCACTCTTTCACTGATGCCTGTGTGTGTGTGTGTGTCCATGTGCTTGTGATGGTGATGGTGATGGTGATGGTGATGGTGATGGTGATGGTGATGGTGATGGTGTGTGTGTGTCTGTGATGTGCATGTATGATGATGATGATGATGATTATCGTGTGTGTGTTTGTGTTTGTGCAGAGCCAGAGGAAGGCCATGTTCTACTACCCTGTGGACCCCAGTGAGAAGTACGGCGTGTTTGCTGTGAGGATGGGCAAGTACAAAGCCCATTATTACACCAGAGGTGAGGCACACACACACACACACACACACACACAGACACACACACAGGGAAACTATTTAAAGTTATTGAAATCATCGAAATTGAAGTCATCTTGAAATGTTCTACATATTTTTAGTTTATTTTTGGTGTACAGGTCTTTTAATTTGGAATCATGTATTGTCAAAGTGAAATGGCGTGGGCTACAGGATATACTGAGTTTACATTCCCAGGACTGAATGAAGTCAACCAATCAAAGTATACGGTAGCATTGACCAAAGAAAATATTGTTGGATAGTCTGACGCCAGTTCCAACAGGGGATATGCATGTACAGTATCTGATATCTGATATGATAGTATCTAGCAGTGTTGTGTGCAATATGCACCTATCCTTTCTCATCCATCCATCCATCCATCCATCCATCCATCCTTTCATCCATCCATCCATCCTCTCAGTTGTCCTCTCCTCTCTTGTTGCCAGGGGCAGGACACAGTGAATCCACCCCAGACCAGGACTGCCACATCACGGCCTTCTTGAAGCAGCACGACCCGCCGCTGCTCTTCGACCTTGAGTCTGACCCCTCTGAGAACTACAGGCTTCCGCCGGACGACCCGGAGGTGGTGGGCCTGCTGCAGCAGATGCAGCAGCTCAGGGACGACTTTCAGGCCAGCATGGTGTTCGGGGAGAGTCAGGTAGACCGGGGGACGGACCCTGCTTTGGAGCCCTGCTGCAACCCCGCCTGCACCCCCAAACCAGACTGCTGCCGCTGCTGAGGGAGGGGGAAGGGGGAGGGGGAGGGGGGCTGAAGAGAAGAGTATGGAGTGATAGAGAAGAGAGCTGGAGGAAGAGGAGAATGGAGGACTTTCTGATTCAAGACTGTAAATGATAATCATCAGAACAAAAGCAGGACATAATCAATCACACACACATACTGGGCATGCCACATACACTCACATACACCCACAGCATCAATCCTAAAGAATGTGTCACACTGCCCTTGTATGGCCAGCTGTGTGTCTGCAGTCATAGTGATGGGACTAATATGAACCATGAGGTTTAAGCCACAGTAACAGGACTGGCATGAACTATAAGGAAGTTTAAACTGCATTGACGGGACTGACATGAACTATGGGTTGATTTAAACTACAATGACAGGACTGACATGAACCATGAGGTTTAAAATACAGTGAATGGACTGACATGAACTATGAGTTTTAAACCTCAGTGACAGGACTGACATTAACTGTGATGTTTAAATGGGTGCGACATGACTGACATGAGGTTTACTGTAAGTCACAGGAATGACATGATTTATGAGGTTTAAACCGCAGTGACAGGACTGACATGATGTGTGAAGATGCATAAACCTCACAGCTGCAACTGCCACTGATCACCACATCAACTGGATGTGTGAGGAAGAATAAGGGAAGCCCATCCAAAATACTGCACTGTGTTGTACTGCACATGACGTTTGACATGCAGTCAGGCCATTCACCTCATTGTTGACATGAATGTATCTGGCGATGGGTAAAGGGAAATGACAACCTGTGGCAGTCACAGGAGATTGGGCAATACTCACCCATCACAGAGACCCTTGGGCAACTCAAAGAGGGTGCTAAGGGAAGAGATAACTCCGTGCTCATAGAGGGTCTTAGTAGATGCCACAATTTGTCTGTGGACAAGATATTAAAGATCATCAAAGAGGTTGTCTAAGCCTTGCGGGTAGTTAGCCAGTTCCCCTCTAGGATTCTATTCAAACATCAGCCTCGGGTGGCCCCTTGTGGACTTGTGTGACTGCTCTGCATTTTCAGCCAAAGATTAGCAATCTTCCCTTAACAGCATCATTAAACCCAACGACTGAAAGTGCCCTCTCTGACTGTTCACATGACCCTCAAATCAGAAGCAGTGTATCTGGGCGCCCCATAATCACAGAAAATTACTCTTCTGTGAATGAAGGCGTTGCTTAATGCCTAGGTCTCCCAGGGCTGGTGAGAGAGGGCTTAGAGATGTTGGTGGGATCATTTGTTTTCTGTTCCTTTACTAAATGTGACTCTACCCCCTTGGTGGTTGTCTCCAGGGGGTTGTTCCTAGGGGGCTGTCTCCATGCCCCTCACTGAGCCCCTGCGGAGGGGTGGGGATGGGGCAGATTACGGTTGTCTGAATCTCATCAAGATTCACATCAATCTTATCAACCCAGCTTAATGGTTCCCTTAAATAAACACTTCAGCAGCCTGTTGTGCTTACTGATGGTGTTTCTAATGGGATGAATTTGTTTTTTCTGTTAACTGTTGATGAGTTTTATAATAAGGCTTTTCTGGGGTCAGTAATTTGAAGTTAATGATTTATTTTGTAATAAGAAACGGACTTATTGATTTTTAAGACTAATAAATGATCATGACTGTTTAATATGAATTTAATGACTTATTTGTGATAAGAAACAGACTCGTTGATTGAAGACTAATAAATGACTGCAGTCAATCATGTTTCTTAAGAGTTTCATAAACACAAAAACCTCACATGGGCAGGCTCCTCAAACAGTTTTATATGATGAAGTAGATGCGTGCGTGCGTGCGTGCGTGTGTGTGTGTGGACAACTTTCTAGGATTTAAAACAAAAGCCAATGGAAAGCTGGATGTACGATTACAGGTGTGTGTCATCAGACTGGGCAGATGTAAATGACCTCGGCAGGAGAACGGGAACAGAACTGAAGTGGACCTCCCACTCACAACCTGTAGAGGTCTCTGATGCAGTGGTGGAGGAGCCATCAGACACTGTAGAGGCGACGCTGCACCACAACAACAGTACCACTCAACTGCTCCAGCCGAGAACATCAAGGCAGACTCTTCCAGAAATTTAGAGAGCACAAAGCACGGAGTAGTGGTTCAGTCTGAAACTCCAGGGAAAGGCGTCAAAATTGCCCTGTGCGGCCCACTCCGTGTCACACACCATCTACAGAAACGACACCATCTGTGAAAAGATCTTTACCTTCTGAGTAAAAGCCCGTCTGCAAGCCATCTTCTCCCCACAAAGTATAACATAGCGCTGTGGTTTCCCTCCATGCATTCCCTGCTTTGTATGCTGCAAGAATCCCCCCCAACGTCTGGAGTCAGTAGCCCACATCATGAACAGCTGTAGCTCTCTTAAAGGGCTGTGCACTGCCAGACATGACAGACTTGTGGATCTCATAGCTGCTCAGATCCCATGCACGGAGGAAGAACAGATCTATAAACACACCACTGCTAGCTCTGAATGGTTTAATTCACCTGCAGACACCTTTTCTGGAATTACAAACCCACCAGACATTATTTCCATATGTTCCAAAAAAGTTCAAATATTTGTAATGAGTAAAAAAAAAAAAAAAAAAGTGTCATGTGCTTTTGATCTGTTTATGGAGAACTCATACTGTAAAAAAACTACAAAACCTGCCTTTGATCTCTGCCCTTGAGAATAGGATACAAGTGCTCCCATGTGAGCATAGTTGAATGTTGGGGGGACATGTCCCCCTCAAATGTATTATGATAACTGCCTTGCATCAATCACTACCACGCGTCATTATGGTGATGGGTGCAATGACACCCTCAAGTGGTCTGGGGATAAGATGCTCATATCTATGTGTAGTGTAATTCTGGTCGTATCAGACAGAGGGCGCTATAGGAGAGCTGCTTATCAGTAGCGAATGTGAACGTGCTTGCTGGATTATACAATACAGTATGTCCACAAACCGAATTCAAGGTGCACACACACACACACACACACACACATACTAGGTTTGAGATTGTATACTCATCTCTGTGAGTCTCACTGACAAAGGAGTGTGTGGGGCTCATCCTTTGCCTGAGAGCTGCTACTCTCCCTCTCTCGCACACACACACACACACACACACACACACAGAATAAATCAGGGGCCTCTCTGACATCAAGCATATATTTTATTCATAAGACCAAATCCATGACAAGGCAGTGAATTTTTTTGTTCTTTTTTTACAGGTTCTTTTTTTTTTTTTTTAAAGATAACAGATAGTTCATTTGTTACATACTGATTTGTTGTAGTTATACAGTGTAGGATTGCATTTCCCTGTATGTCCCAAGAACAGGATGTCTTGGCGTATGTATGTACTGTATGCATGTGTATGTTTGTTTTGCTTTGTGTGTATGTGTGTGTGAGTGTGTGTGTGTGTGTGTGTGTGTGTGTGAGGGGTGTGTATGAACATGTACCTGTAATGGTGGCGCTCTACAAGCTAAGAGGCTCTGCTGGGGCCACCCTCAGCGCCGGTGTTCGGAGCACACAGTACGGTGCTCAGCGCGGAACACGGGACACGGGCGGGGCGGAGTGGACAGCCAGCTCGTCTCGTGCAGGCCAGGAGTTGGCATGGGGACAGAACTCAAATTAAGCAAAACGTGGCGTCGTGTGTGTGTGTGTGTGTCTGTGTGTGTGTGAGAAAGAGAGATAAAACAGTCAGTTCTGGGTTGGAAAATGGAATTTCAGAAATTTTAGCCAAGTCTAATGTGTTAAGGACTGCACTGACCAAGACTGATGTGTGTGTGTGTGTGTGTGCAGATATGTATGTGTGTGTGTGTGTGTGTGTGTGTGTGTGTACCCCTATGTATTGTAGTGTAACGTCGATGGGTGTGGTATGTTATTGTGACCTGTAGAGGTCCAGTCTCTCATTGTCCTAGATCACAGTTTGACAGACATAAGACAGCATGTATTGTAGAGCGATGAAAAGCAACCAAGTAACATTGACAGAGATTAGAAATCAAGGAGCATTTACGGTGGGCTCACCTTCATTATGGCTGCCTTTTGGTTGTGGATGTTTCTCAGGTTATTATTGTCATTATCATTATTCATATTATTATTATTATCATTTTTAAATTTACATTTATATTTTTCAATAACATACTCAACGGAAAGCACACTGCATGGCAATCTGGATTCTAGATTATTTACAGCATCTAAACCAATAGCAGAATCACAATGATGTCCTTAACCCCTCCCCCTCCCTCCCCCCACCCAGTGAAGATCATTGTCACAGATGAACAGGTAACCATGGTAACAGATGACGGACAGGCGGGTGGGCGGAAGGAGGGAGGCGGGAGGCAGGACGGCGTGGGTGTGTCGGACGGTTGGGCCTCGGCGAGGCCTGGCCTGGGCTGGTAGAAAAGCGTCTGTAGTGAAGGCCTAGTGTTATGTGGATCCTACAGGTTACAGCGTTAGGTATTGTCGAGTTTACTGGGGGTTATCTGAGGGACAGAGAAGCCAGGCTAGTTAGGCTACGCCAGCTCTTTCCATGGCTACAGTGCAGGCAAGTAGTAGTAGTAGTAAAATGGCGCTGCCGTAACAAAACCAAAGTCAGTCTAACAGCTGATGGAGAACCGCAGGGTTAAAGTAGCACTTTTCAAACACGCCCGCAAACTCAAGTCCAAACAGAACAGAACAGAAGGGTCGGGTCCAAAGCCAGAGAAGAGAAGAGCTCAGCGCCTCCTCTTCCTCCTCCTCCTCCTCCTCCTCCTCTCTGATATCAGGACCCATTCTCCCAAGTCCAGTCGGGTGACAGAGTCCAAACAGAACCGTCCTGAGGAGAGCTGTCTTACCACGGGTCACAGAACTGCAAGGACGTACTCTTTAAAAATCCATCTCCCAGTGTACACCATGATTGGTGATGGAGATGACCGGTGGCGGTGGACATTCAGATGAGGTCAGGCTGACTGGGCTGCTGTTGCTTCTGTTCCTCCTCTCACACCATCACCCCCCTCACTTAGACTCTAAGCAAGGTCACGACAAGGGCATGGCATGGTCATAGCACGGCCATAGCAAAGTCCCAGCAAGGTCGTTTCAAGGTCAGTAATTAACGGTGACCCATCCCCCTCCCCGTGGCAAACCCATCAGTGATGATGGATGACAGTGAAAATCACTGATGTCAGGTTAAAACACAAACACACACACACACACACACACACACACACACACACATACACAGCCTGCCATCAGCAGTGTTTCTTTTTTAACCATAGAGGAGCCGACAGTGGCTCTCACAACATTACACTTGCTTATTATGCCAGATACTTTCATCTAAAGCATGTTGTGTGTGTTGTGTGTGTTTGTAGGTGTGTGTGCGTGTGTGTGTGTGTGTGTGTGTGTGTGTGTGTGTGTGTGTGTGTGTGTGTATTAAACTTGAGATTTATGGTAAAAATCAGAGGAACACTAACATTGTCCTATGCTGCTTGATTCATGTACCAATCACACAACCCATCACTGACAGGCGTCCTAAAGAAAAACCACCAGTCTCTTTGCGTGCCAGACTTGGTGGTGCAGCCTACATGAAGAAGCCATTGGGCCAGGGGCCTCTGATGTAGCTTGCCTGTAAGACTTGCTGTGTGATGGGATGCTGTACACAGGTAGGGTCATTGGTATTGGAAAATAGTACTGAAGCCAGTCTTGGCATTCCTCCATAAGTCAGTCAGTCACATGCAAGCTTTCTACAACTGGAGACGCCACCGTACAAAAGATCTACTTCAGTCTCTCCCAGAGTATTCACACTACTTCAGTCTGTCCTGGAGTATACACACAAACACACACACACACACACACACACTCTCCTCTGTACAAAGTTAGGAAATAAAACACACCTGCCACCTGCTTCCGGTTAACTGACCCTCATGGTTCTCTGGACTGACTTCTTCAGAGCGCTCAAACAAACAAACACACACACACACACACACACACACACACACACACACACTTCAAGCTAGTCTCTGCACTAGCATTACCCTGCTTCATATCACAGACATCAGAGACTACCAGTCACACACACAGATAAATGTCACACTTTCTAACCAAGGTTTGGGAGTGACTACTTTCAGGGGGGGGGGGGGGGGGAGAGCTCCATGCTTGTGACCTTCGTCTGACCTACGGAGCTCTCCATGCCTTTACAGCTCAACTACACATTAGACTCCATCAATCACTTCCACCCGAGAACTCTCTGGGTCTACGATTACGCTAGAATCAACAGATTGATGTAATTTCTACATGTTGTAATGGACTATATGTACGGGGACAGGTTCATGTCAGGCTGCTTTCCCTGGCTGAACGTCCGCAGTGCCACTGGGTGTGTGTGGGTCCTGTTTTTTACGACTGGAGAAGCCGCAAAACTGCTGCATATTTGCAGGTATATATATTCATATAGATTCTATCTCTCTCTCTCTCCTATCCCACCCTCTGTCTTCTCTCTCTCTCTCTAATTTAGCCTCTCTCTCTCTCCCATTCTCTCTCTCTCTTTCCTTCACTTTTTTGCAGTTTTTGCCATAAGAATATCTGTGGATAGCACTCCACTATATGCCTCACCAATGGGCAAAACCCATACAGAACAGGGTGACGAACACACACTCCAGCTCACCCATGTACAGAACAGGGTGTCTCTCTCCCTCACACACACACACACACACACACACACACACTCCAGCTCAGTCAGTGGCGACCACTCACACCCTTCTCTGCTTCTGTCAGCTACGTCAGGTATGTGGGGGTGTCTGTGAGCATCACCCTCCAAAGCCATGCATCTAAAGGTGGAGCACGAGTCTCTCAGCTTCACGTCATAATTTTTTTTTCTTTTCTTCTTCTTTTGATTGTTTGTTTTTTTGTTTGTCATATTTTTTTTTTCTCTGAGGAGTGGGAAAAGTCCACCACTGAGAGAGAACCAGACATTGCAAACCCATGGTCTTCAGCTCCATCATAGAAAAAGAACACGAAATTAACAGGCAATCCATCTCAAAAAAGGTTCTAAACAAACAAACAAGTAAATAAATAAGTACATAAATAAATAAACAAACAAACCACTGGATTGGGAGTAAATAGATGATGCACTAAGAGAGAGTCTGGCTGTGGAGCCAGGCTGGGGAGAGCAGGGCAGAGGCCTATGTTACACGAGAGAAAAAAAGCTACCAGGCTCCCCCTGGTGGTCAGCTGCTAGAAACACACGCAAGTGGGAGGAGGACGGCCGTTGCTACGGTGACCTACTCCAGGTAGATATCCTCGGTGGGACAGGCGTACTCCAGGTGTTCCTGGTAGTATTCCTGGAATGCTCGCCTGAGAGGAGAGGACACCAAACACAGAGCATAAGATTACTCATACACAGTTTACTCACCACACACACACACACACACACACACACACACTACTGCAGGCCTTCCATGCAGAGACCTCTGACGTCCACCTACAAAAAAGCTACCATCTTTGCCCAAATAAGGATATCCGGTATCTTGAGATTTTTTTTTCTATGGGAGAATAACATGAGGATTTTGAATTATCGCACCTGTTAAACTCTCATTTGGAATTGGAAATGCAGACGTTTTGTACTACAAAGTTTTTTTTGTCATATGCCTTCGAGTGGATACTGTGATCTTTGGTAGTTGAAGACGGCACACTTTGATCTTTGCTTCCCCAGAGCTAACTTATAATGCAACTTACCATAGGCTAGCTATAGGCTAGCCATAGGTTCATAGCTTCAAATAACACCCGGATTTCCTTATATGGGCAAAGATGGCAGCTTTGGTTATTTTTTGCAGGCTAACTTCAGAGGTCTATGGGCACAAAGACCAACGAGCAGACATGAACTTGCATTTGGCAAATCAGTGAAATGCTCATAAGATTCCAATATTTATTACAGAGAAATCCCCTGAAAAGCTCATCTGAATCACACCAAGAGAGCCATCTGGTCCTTATATGATAGGCTACTGTTTCATACTAAGCGACTAAGACAGACAGGCAAGCTGTCTCAGGAGGAACACACACAGGTGTGTGTGTGTGTGTGTGTGACTAACTGGAGTTATGTCAGTGCAGCTCAGTGATGATGCATGGTCCTAATGAGCTCCCTACAGCTCTGCGAGAGGGATGAGGACACCCCGATGATGATCCCCCCCCCCCCCCCCCGACATGCCCCATCCCATCTCCCCCCGATGTGCCCTACGCCCCCCACAACGCCCACCCCCCACCTGGTAGCGGTCCTTGGGGGGCCCCATGACGGAGAGGTCTCTTTAATAATGCACATTCAATCTGCAGCCGGCCTGGCGTGATGAAGGAGCACTCAGCCCTGCCATTAGTCACATCCCCACCATGTGCTGCCAACACACACCAGCCTCAGCTAGACTTTACTCTCCTCAACACACACCAGCCTCAGCTAGACTCTATTCTCCTCAACACACACCAGCCTCAGCTAGACTTTATTCTCC
>NC_085003.1:21868853-21876353 GCF_963854185.1 Sardina pilchardus
ACACACACACACACACACACACACACACACACACACACACACACACACACACATATATATATTATAATCTTATTTTAGTTCAAATACACATGCAGAGGGGTTGGACACACATGCACTGTCTGCTTACAGGACCTGCCATTTTGGAACAACACACTTGCACAACTACCTTGCGCCCTGTGATATGCTAATAAATCAATACTTTACATGTGACATGATGACAACTACTGGCTGGTGGGCAAGAACATCATTCTCCAGCAACGGAACCCAGTAAGCAACTGTAATCAGGCACCTTGCCAAGTGGTTGCCAGTTTTACTGTATAAAAATTGGTGTTTTGAGGTGAAAACAACATGCCAGATAGTTATTGTGCGATTGGATAAGTTAAGGTTCCGTTCTTATTTACTTATCTACTTATAAACTACTTTGCTGGCAGAGTTTCTTGCTCGCCAGGTATCCATGACTGCAAAGTATGAATGAGTAAATATTGTTATCACCGTTCGTGGTCACTGCATGGATTCCTCGTCTTTTAACATTCTAATAATGCTAATGGCCGCGTTTCCCAGATTCGTTAAGAAGTGCTAAGAACTTCTTGGGAGCGTTCTTAGAACGTTCTTAGAGCGCTCCTAAGAAGTTCTTAGCACTTAAGAGCTTCTTAACGAATCTGGAAAACCCGGCCGTTGTCAGTGCCCACCTCACATCTTCTCTCCCAGCATCAGAACACTCCAGTAACACGATCACATGAGGACTTGCAGTGTGTGCTGACGACGTTGCATCAGTGTGGTGCTAAGGGTCGTTAGGGACACAGAGAGTTCCGGTACCTTCTGCATGGCGGCACACAGGATGCCGTTGCCCTGGTGATAGGGGACCTCCACGGAGCCCAGGAACTGCACGCTGAAGGTTTCAATCCAGGCAGGGTTCCTTTTCACTGCTACATACACACACATAAACACATATACAATACAATACACACACACACACACACACACACACACGCAAACACACACACACACACACACACACAAACACACACATACACACCAACACACAGACACACACACGGACACAAACACACACACACACACACACACACGCACACGCTTACACAACAGACATTTGAGAGGGCAGGAGATAGCTGCAGTGCAGAGGGCGGGAGGGTGCATGAGGACTGCAGAGACGGTCAGCAGCTTACACACACTTTCACACACACCAACTACTCGTGACCTTCACACTGCTTCCATTTGAGACACACATACTCACACACACACACACACACACACACACACACACACACACACACACACACACACACACACACACACACACACACACACACACAACATAGGGTATCTCTCGATCTTCTCTCTCTCACAAACACACACACACACACAGACACACACAGTATAGGGTATCTCTCTCTCCTCTCTCTCTCTCTCTCTCTCTCTCACTCACACACACACACAGACATATACAGTATACACACATAAACCTACAGTACATAAACTCACACACACCCTGCTGCTCACCCAGCGAATCCTTGCTCTGACCTACGACCTCGTGGGCGTAGTATGCGGGGAAGATGCCCCTGGAGCCAGTGCGCATGTTGTAGCCGTGGTACCAGTAGTCGTCCTCCTCCTCCTCCACGAACAGCGGGTCATCCACGTCCAGCTCCAGCTCGTCTGTGTGTCGCGGGATGAACCTGCACAGGTCAGAGAGCAAAGGGCAAGGGTCAGGTCAAGACGTGCACGCACACACACAAGTACACACACACACTCACACACACACACACACACACACACAGCTCTATACATCATCATGCTTGCATCAATTAGATTATCAGAGACAGATTTGTTTCAGTAGGGACAGAACAAAGACCAATATCTGGACACGGCATTAGCAGGTCCAAGCTGAAGGGCACTGGTATGTGTGTGTGTGTGGGGGGGGCGGGGGTTGGGGTGATGTGTGACGTGTATGAGTGTGTGTGTGTGTGTGTGTGTGTGTGTGTGCGTATAAGTGTGTGTGCTGTGTATTAGTGTGTGTCGTGTATGGAGGGTCAGAGGAGGTAGCTGCCTTGTCCTGTCCATCGAGGACTCTGTTACTCTGCAGCGACATGGAGCTCAAAATGGCCGAAAGTGTTTCAGAGCTGTCATAGGGCTCTGTTTCCATGAGAGAGAGAGAGAGAGAGACAGAGAGAGACAGAGAGAGAGAGAGAACAGGAAGAGACACATGGAGAGACAGATACAGAGAGAGAGAGAGAGAGAGAGAACAGGAAGATACATATGGAGAGACAGATACAGAGAGAGAGAGAGAGAGAGAGAACAGGAAGATACACATGGAGAGACAGATACAGAGAGAGAGAGAGAGAGAGCAGGAAGAGACACATGGAGAGACAGATACAGAGAGAGAGAGAGAGAGAACAGGAAGACACATGGAGAGACAGATAGAGAGAGAGAGAGAACAGGAAGAGACACATGAAAAGACAGATACAAGGAGAGCATGGAAGAAGAGATGGAAAACCACCCCCAACTGAACACAACATGATGTACAGTATCTGCAATAACACACACACACACCGCACACACACACACACACTCTGATGTGTACCCACCTAAACACAGCGCGATGTGTCTGCTCCCTCTCCTCTCCATTTATCGTGCAGGAGAACAGGCCAAATGACTCTGTGCCTGTGACACACACACACACACACACACACACACACACACACACACACACACACACACACACACACACAGCAGGAGTAATGAGTTAGGGCGGTATAATTATCACATCCTCTGTCTATGTGACACACTCATGAATTATACACGCAGGACCAGTAGAAATCCTCTGCTCAACACACACACACACACACACACACACACATACACAGGACCACCAAAACACTCCACTTGTACACATACACACCCACACAGGACCATCAGAACCTCTCTGCTTTATCAGAGACATACTGGACACTTTTTCACCTTTGTTCTCTGCGTATGTATAATTATGTGTGTGTCTGTGTGTGTGTGTGTGTGTGTGTATGTGTGTGTGTGTGTATAATTCTGTGTGTGTGTGTGTGTGTGTGTGTGTGTGTGTGTATGTGTGTGTTTGACTCAGTGATTGTAGTGCATGTTATCTTTATCTTTTTGCTTCCTTTTTTCTAATTTCAGTGTGTGTGTGTGTGTGTGTGTGTGTGTGTGTATGTGCGTGTGTGTGTGTGTATGTGCGTGTGTGTGTGCGTGTGTGCGTGTGTGTGTGTGTGTGTGTGTGTGTGTGTATGTGCGTGTGTGTGTGTGTGTGTGTGTGTGTGTATGTGTGTGTGTGCGTGTGTGTGTGTGTGCGTGTGTGCGTGTACACTCACTGGAGGAGCGTGACGTGCTGTTGACGAACACGTTGAGGAACTTCTTGGAGAAGGGCATGTCCGCCTCCGGAGACGAGTCTTCCTCGGACGACGAGGTCAGCAGCAGATCCGGCCGGCCGCCCGAGCCGCGGAGGAGCGCCGTCCCTCGCAGGCCACCGTAGTCCTGGCGCCCGGCCAGCGGCCGCTCGTCTTCGTCCTCCTCCTCCTCCTCGTCCTCCTCGCTGTCGCTGCGGTCGCTGAGCAGGGAGGTGCAGCGCTTGAGACTGACCAGCTCCAGGGTGGTGTTCTCGTCCACCACCAGCGTGTACTTCATGCTGTCGTAGGCCAGCGAGTCGGCCAGGGCCTCGTCCAGCAGGGGCGGCCGGCGCAGGGGCACGGCGAGCGGCCGCACGCTCTCGTCGATGGGGGGCGAGCTGTCCAGGTACGGCTCGGCCAGGTACGGCTCGGAGAGCTCGTAGGGCGAGGGGACGCGCGGCAGCGGCTCCAGGAACGGGGACGGGTCCTCCTGGTCCAGCCCGCGCTCCTCCTCGTCCTCCTCCTCGTCCTCCTCCGTGGAGTAGCTGAGGCTGAAGAGGCGGTTGGTGGCGGCCGTGGGGAGGTCGAGGGTCATGCTGCTCTTGACCTCGGCCAGCCGCTGCAGGGAGGCGGAGCCTGGGAGCGGCTGGGTCTCGCGGCCGTCGTCCTTGTCGCTGGACACACTCTCGCTGAGGCCGGGCGAGTCCAGATCCTTGGCCAGCGAGCGCTCCATCCGGCGGTCGTTGTCCGGCTCCTCCTCCTCCTCCTCCTCCTCGTTCTCCTCCTCGTTGTGGCGCTCCTCCCGTCTCCTCCCCCGGGGGGCGCTGTTCTTCTCCTGGTTCTTGGCCACGGAGGTGCTGAGCGTGGAGGTGCTGAGGCTGCTAGGGGGGTCGGGGCTGAGGACGAGGCCGGACGACGGCGGGGTCACACGGTCGTAGCGCTCCAGGATGACCGGCGCGATGCTGTCGCACGTGGAGTCACTCATGTACAGACACACCCCCACGCCGCGGCCCTCCGTGATCACCCGGCCGCCCGGGTCCTCCTCCTCCGACTCGGACCCTCGACCCGCGACCGTGACCGGCACCGGCGAAGCCAGGTCCAGCTCGGGCACACCAAAGGCGTCGGTGTCCAGCTCGGCGGGCGTGGAGGGGGAGATGGTGTCGGAGATGGACGCCGAGCGCTTCAGGCACTCCTCGGGGCAGCTGATGGGGTACGAGCCCTCGGAGATCATCTTGTTGACCAGGTTGCTGAGCAGCCAGGGCGAGTCCGAGTTCTCGCTCAGCTCGTCCTCCGACTCGGACTCGGACTCGCCCTCGCTGGTCGGCTCGTAGTCGTCGGCGCAGGGCATCAGGCGCGGACCCACGGGCAGGTAGAAGGAGCGCTTGAAGCTCTCCAGCCCGTGGTCCGGCTCGATCCGGAGCAGGAGCTGCTCCCGGCCGCGGTCCTCGCACGGAGGGGCGGGAGGAAGTGTCTCGTCCGGGTCGGCCTGGTGCTCGTAGCCGTCCTCCTCCTCGTCTTCCTCGCCGTCCACGTCGTCGTCGTCCACGCTCTGCAGGCCGGTGAGCGTCTGGCCGTCGTCTAAGGTGTCGTCGTCCTCGATCTCGCCGCGCTTGATGGGCTCGGGCTGGCCCAGGAGCAGGGAGGTCTTGAGGCCCACGATGCCGCTGTCCTGCTCGGGGTCCAGCTCAGGGTCCAGCTCGGGGTCGGAGGTCGGCGAGCTGGCCTCCTCGATGGAGTTGGTGAGGTGCGAAGAGCGTCCGCTGCTGGAGTCGCTGCTGAAGTCCAGCTCGGTCTCGGAGATGGAGGAGATCATGTGGCTGACCACAGGGCCTCCGCAGGCGAAGGCCGCCTCCAGCTCGCCCTCCACGTCCGAGTCCGAGCCGGGCGAGCTGAGCTCGTCGCTGTTGCGCTCCCGGTCCGACTCGCCGTAGCAGCGCTTGGCGTTCATGTCGGCGATGCCCGGGTCGGACGAGGGCGAGGCAGAGTCGTCGTCGACGGCGACGGGCGCTCGCAAGTCCGGACTGCGGTGGCGGTCGGCCTCGGGGACGGCCTCGGAGCGGCTGGACGAGACGTAGCTGGAGAAGGAGGCGGCCTCGCTGCGCTCGATGCACGGGAACTCCACGTAGCCGCCGCTGACCGGCCCGCCGTAGTCGTAGTCGCCGTCGAAGACGCGGTCCAGCTCGGCGTCGGACAGCGGCGTCTGCGCCTCGTCGGGGCCCTCGTCGCTGTTGCCTAGCGGCGCCGTGGACGACAGGCACTTGCTGGTGCCGTCCAGCGTCATGTCGTTGTCCGGGTCGGGGTCGTCGGCCGTCTCCGTGGTGATGGTGTAGGTGTCGTTGGTGCGCGAGCGGCACGGTCGGCAGTGGCTGTTGAGGGCGTGGTCCACCTCCGTGTCCGAGCACTGCGATTCGTCAGCTGTGGGAGCGTCCGAGTTCGTCCTCATGTCGTGAGAGTCACCACAGGACTTATGCTGACCGAAGGAACCTGAGGACAGACAGACAGACAGACGGAGACACGGAGAGACAGACAATCAGGGAGGGAGACAGACAGGGGGACAGACAACAACATGAATGAGTGAACAAGTGGAATAAGAATATTTTTTTTCATATAATAGAGATGACAAAAGGAGCAGAGGGGAGATTTGGGAGGGCAGAGAGAAACCCAAGAAACTATTTATGATGAGAGGAAGAGGGGAGGAGAGAAAGAGGAAATTTGAGGACAGAGAGGATGAATAAGAGGAGAGATAAGAGATTTGAGGTTAGACAGCGGTGGAGAGAAACAAGAGATTTGAGGATAGAGAGGAAGAGGAGAGGAGAGAGAGAAGAGATGTGAGGATAGAGAGGAAGAGGAGAGGAGAGAGAGAAGAGATTTGAGGATAGAGAGGAAGAGGAGAGGAGAGAGAGAAGAGATTTGAGGATAGAGAGGAAGAGGAGAGGAGAGAGAGAAGAGATTTGAGGATAGAGAGGAAGAGGAGAGGAGAGAGAGAAGAGATGTGAGGATAGAGAGGAAGAGGAGAGGAGAGAGAGAAGAGATTTGAGGATAAAGAGGAAGAGGCGAGGGAGAGTCTGACAGAGACTGACAGCACGCTGTTGATTGGCTGGACACACAGTTCATGGGCATGTTTTCATGTTTACACGAATGGACACAAACACCTTCATGGGCACGTTGTTTACATTGCAAACAACACAACAATTATGGGAATGTTGTTTATGTTTACAAACAGCCATATCATGGGCATGTTGTTTGTGTTTATAAACAGCCATATCATGGGCATGTTGTTTATGTTTACAAATAGCCATATCATGGGCATGGGCATGTTGTTTATGTTTACAAATAGCCATATCATGGGCATGTTGTTTATGTTTACAAATAGATATATCATGGGTATGTTGCTTGTGTTTACAAATAGCCATATCATGGGCATGTTGTTTGTGTTTACAAATAGCCATATCATGGGTATGTTGCTTGTGTTTCCAAACAGCAACATCATGGGCATATTATTTATGTTTATAAACAGCCATATCATGGACATGTTGTTTATGTTTATAAACAGCGACATCATGGGCATGTTTTTTATATTGACAAACAGCGACATCATGGGCATGTTGCTTGTGTTTACAACCAGCCGCATGTTGCTCGTTTGTTTGTTTGTTTGTGTTGATGGGCATCTGGGGGAAGGGGGTTCCTGTGCGCCCTCTTTACCGTATTCGGGCCTCTCTCTCCTGTTCCCCTCAAAGTCGTACAGGAGGGGGCGTCCAGGGGACTGCGCCTGGTTGGGGGGAGTACCTTTGGCTGGGGCCGTGATGATGGGGCCGACCGTGCAAGAGCCCGTCACATGGGTGCTGTCCTCCAGACACGAGTGGGTGGGAGAGAGACGGCCTGCAAGACACACACACACACACACACACAGGCACACACAGACACACACACACACACACACACACACACACACACACACACACACACAGCAGGTCATTTGTCCACCCACGCTCATTACTGAGACACAAGTGACTCCATTGGCATCTCCAACACTTCCAGGGGAAATTCTGTTCTAAGTACTAGAGTTCTAGAGTTCTAGAGTTGTAAACGGCAATTTGCTGTTTAGAGACATTTGCTGCTCTCAGATTCT
>NC_085003.1:21888853-21893853 GCF_963854185.1 Sardina pilchardus
GTGAGTGTGTGTGTGTGTGTCTGTGTGTGTGTGTGTGTGCATGTGTGTGCGTGGACCTAATAATGTTCTTTCCCCTCCAGATTCCTGGTGAACAATCAGGCCACTGGTTGGTGCTCCCAGGGCTGCCAGGCCATCGTGGACACTGGCACGTCCATGCTGACCGCTCCCCGCCAGTTCATCAGCTACCTGATGCAGTCCATCGGCGCTCAGCAGAACCAGTATGGACAGGTAGGCAGGAGCTAGCGTGCTAGCGTACTAGTGTGTTATACAGCAGGAACTGTATGGACAGGTAGGCAGGAGCTAGCGTGCTAGTGCATACTAGTGCGTCATCATCATACAGCAGAACCAGTACGGACAGGTAGGCAGGAGCTAACGTGCTAGCGTACTAGTGTGTTATACAGCAGAACCAGTATGGACAGGTAGGCAGGAGCTAGCATGCTAGCGTACTAGTGTGTCATCATCATACAGCAGAACCAGTATGGACAGGTAGGCAGGAGCTAGCGTGCGAGCGTGCTAGTGTGTCGTATAGCAGAACCAGTATGGACTGGTAGGCAGGAGCTAGCATGCTAGCGTACTAGTGTGTCATCATCATACAGCAGAACCAGTATGGACAGGTAGGCAGGAGCTAGCGTGCGAGCGTGCTAGTGTGTCGTATAGCAGAACCAGTATGGACTGGTAGGCAGGAGCTATCGTGCGAGCGTACTAGTGTGTTCATGTTTACATGAGCACAGGAAGGTAAGAAAAGACTTAACTAACTAGAGCTAGAGCAAGACTCTGAGGTAGTCATGTAATCTTTCTCTCTCTCTGTCTCCCTTCTTCTCTCTCTCCTTCTCTCTCTCCTTCTCTCTCTCTCCCTCCCCCTCCGTCTCTTGCTCTCTCTCTCTCTCTCGTAGGCCACTGTTGACTGCAGCCAGGTGAACAGCCTCCCCACTCTGACCTTCACCATCAACGGAGTGAACTTCCCTCTGCCCCCCTCTGCCTACATCGTCTCCGTAAGTCCGTCTGTCCCCCCCAGTCAGCCACACTGAAACCACACAGAGTCTCCCCAAGTCAGTCACACTGAAACCACACAGAGTCTCCCCCAGTCAGTCACACTGAAACCACACAGAGTCTCCCCCAGTCAGTCACACTGAAACCACACAGAGTCTCCCCCAGTCAGTCACACTGAAACAAATCTCAGAGATTCCTTGAAGATGTGATGCGATCTTATAGGCTGGGTGAATCACAGCCTATAATCACCTGTCTGTCAATCACAAACTAGCTTATCCAAAAGACGCACCCGGATCGTTGGTCTGATTGGTGGAAGGACTATCCGAGCGTACGGAGTCATTTGAACTATATGCCCATTGATCATGCCTCTTGCAGTAGAAATAAAGCACAGACTCCCCAGACTAATGTTCAATCTTAAATGATAGAGCTTAGTATGGTGATAGCCAGAATACCGATCTGACCTTAACAGTCTTAAAAGACTTTGGAGCTGGTGTGTGGGGTAGAAATGTAAAACTAGGAAACCTAAAGTAATTAAACGTTGATGGCTATAAATACCCATTCTTGCATTGTGTTGCTTTAATGTGCTCTCTGATTGTCTTCCTGAACCAGGATGGAAATGGATGCAGTGTTGCCATCACCCCCACCTACCTGCCCTCTCAGAACGGACAGCCCCTGTGGATTCTGGGAGATGTATTCCTCAGGGAGTATTACTCTGTGTACGACCGCACTTACAACCGCGTGGGATTCGCCACTGCCGTCTAAACTCAACCGCTCTGCCTTCAGATTGGGAGAGAAGACCACAACACCCATCTCGCCTGGCCTATCCCACAGTCCATCTCACATCTTAGTGTCCACCACGGTCTACATGGAAACGTGGTTGTCATGACAGTTACAGTACATCTCACAGCGTTCCCATGGCAGCAGAGTGTGGTATTTAGGGAGACTGGAGAGGCTTCGTGGAAGAACCATATCTTCTCATTCCAAAATAAATTTGAAGTTTTCACTGTGTGTTGAAATTATTCCATCGATGAATGTAAAAATGTAGTATTAGTCTGTTCAATAAACGTTTTCAAAAATGAAAATGGATTTCCGTGTGTGTGTGTGTGTGGTGTGGTGCTTGAAAAAATATCATCAACATATAACATAAGCTCTGAACAAGTTTCTCATTCAACTACTTTACTCCATTTAATCACCAACACAAACAAACATAACACAAAGAACATACTGAAGATGAAGACGCAGGGCAAAGTATCATCACAAGGTGACAGTGTCCTGCCAAACAACAACACTAATAGTTCATTCAGTTAAATGAACAAAATCTGAACACATTTAAATGTACATGTTTTCAGTCTTGACTGTTTTCCATAACTATTGAGACTGCTACCCGAGTGGCACTGAGCTCAAGTAGCACTTAAAAAACATGAAAACGTGAGCAGAAAGACCTCTCAGACTAGAACATATTCATGTTTCATGTGAGAGCCTTAGAAACAGGCCAAGATTGCTATCTGGCAGGTTCCCTACCCCCATGCTACCCCTTAGGAATGAACAGTGAACACAGACGCACATGCACACCAAATTAAAGGAACGCGGAGAAACTAGTTCACCTTGGGTGCACTGTGTGGACCAAGATGGATGCTGCCCCTCACCACACTCTGCTACGTGGGAGCGGAGCTGGCTGCTTCTCGTTTGGTTCGTGTTCACTCTTTAATGGCCGACGGAGGGGGTCATGTTGTTATGGAGCATCCTTGGGCTCCCAGTGCCCCAGTTTCCGAAGAGCCGCCCAGTTACTGGCCAGGCCCTCTCCATGGTGGAGAGCAGAGACAAAACAGACTACTTAACCTGACCCACATAAGGCCGAGGGCAGAGATGGCCTCAGGGGAGCGGAGGGAGGAACTCAGATGAAATATAATTTGGTAAACGACTGATTCACGGCGATCCCAGCTGTGCCTTGGGGATTAAAGAGAGAACCGTTGGGAACCAGACGGACATTTCATATTTAGTCATTCAGGAAATGGCTTCAGTCAGGAATTTAGTCATTTAGGAGCGAATAGCTGCATTTCATTTTGTTTCTGTTGCTCTCTTGACTTTATGCTCTGCACAAACCTCTCAATGAAATTGAATTCGTCATTAGAGACTCGTGTTCTCTTATGTTCTCCCTCGTCAGTTTGCAGATTGCACAACTCTAAGGTATCCCTCATCTGTGTGCAAGCTGTGTGTGTGTGTGTGTGTGTGTGTGTGTGTGTGTGTGTGTGTGGGCCTATATTGGGCCGATAGAATATGTTGTGATTTAATTTGTTTGGCCCAAAGAAAGGAAGGCCAGCGGCACATTTTCCATACTTACTGATCCAATAACAGCTCTTGTCAGGCTCTTGTCAGGCTCTTGATAATTGTGCAAAAAAACTAAAATGCACCAGCAATGTACAGTTGGTACGGTAGGTACTGTAGTACCAGGAAGTGTTTTTGGGGACTCAGTTCTCAAAACTATGGGCGCTGTCTGTTTCTAGCCAATAGAGAGGGCATAAACCAAGAGACGCGTCTGTTCTAGCCAAAAGAGAGGGCGTAAACTAAGAGAGGAAAGAGATGTCAGGTCCCCACGCCCTGTTTTCCAGCTGTAAATGTACTCAATTCTCTACACTGACATACTCATGGAGTGGCTATACATCAAGCTGGCATTTATAGTATCTTTTGTGTGTGTGTGTGTGTGTGTGTGTGTGTGTGCCTCTCCAGCGTGCCGTGGGAGCCAGGAAGTCAGAGAGTCATGAGCGAACTGCTGAGAGGCCCATTCGATCAGAGAGGAGAGTGAAGTCTCCGAGCAGGATTTATTTGTGCAGCTCCAGCTACGCCACTATCTAGGCAGAGCGCCATTGTGCAGCGCACAGACACTGCAATGCCACTGGGACAAATAACTTTTCACGCCAGTCACTCCTAACACTACCCTGGAAATCCAGAATTTGAATTGTGTCCGCAAGATACTCTGGCCACAAGCAATAATGCATGTTACGTTTACCCTAACCATCTGTGCTAACCAATTAAACCAGTGTATCTGATTTAGGCGGGACAGGGGCGAGCTAAACTGATGACGACACAGCGCTACAACTTTCGTTTTTGGTTGTAGTGTTATCCAATTGCGTCAAAGTACAGAATCAGTCAGAGTAAACACTGGTTGAAGTGTTATCCAATTGCGTGCAGTGAGATGACAAATACATGCTTGGTGCCGCCCCTCGAGTTAGGCCATTTTCATTATTCGTGGCCAGACCCTTAATCTGAAAGATTCCAGGGTCTGATTTACCAGGCTAACCTAACACACAACCCAGAGCAAAACACCTGACGCGTGTTCCTACAGCAGTCCCTCACCTTTTCCTGGTCAAGCCTTCAACTTGCCTTGTGGTTCTGGCAGACTGAACGCATTGTTTGGATACAATATTGTCTGTGACTTTCTGAATTCAACTCCGTTCTCTCGCAATTGTCAGCCAGACACCACCATTCATCACTAACTAATTATGAGCTTGGCAAGTGTTCTTGAACACCCCCGAGAGCACCAAACTCCAACATTCCCTCTGGCTGGAGTCCAGGTAGCGCAGACTGGATCAAACTCTCTCATATTACAGACTGTAACACAATGTAAAGCCTTTGAAGTGGATGTTGCATTTACCCAAGCATACGGACTCCAGTTAGGCCATATGTTTTTCTCTCTTCAAGATGCTGACATTGCTATTCACGGCGAGTGGGAGTGGGTTTGAGCTTCGGTGTGTCTCTGTGTGTACAGGATAGCTCCATCAGGACAGGCAAACCAGTAAGTGTTCAATAGCCTAACTAGGAAAAGGGATCCCAATTTTCTCTTTGCCTGGGGCCCCCTCCTAACCCTATAGGATGGCCACTGTGTGTGTATCCGAGTGTTGGCTGTCCCCTTTAGCATCAAGGTGGATAGCCAGTCAGCGTACAGGGGTTGTGGTTCCATGTGGGAGGCCAGACCGCTGTGGGCACTGGCACTGCCACCATCGCTGCCCCTC
>NC_085003.1:21898853-21916353 GCF_963854185.1 Sardina pilchardus
CTCTTAAAAAGCTATGTTTCTCTTTCTGAACGCAGCTGTCTGTCTGTCTGCCTGCCTGTCTGTGTTTGTTTGTGTGCCTCTCTGGACCAATCAGATGGTGAGCGTAAGCCACACCGGCACTTCCCCTCAGACCCCCCTCCGATGCTGCTATGGCAGTGATGACCTTGGGTGACCTTGAGGATTTCTCCATCCATGCGTGTGCCAAATGGAAGTAGTTTATCAGTACTGATATGGTTCTGTGTTCACAACCTTTGTGATACAATTAAAGAATGATATAGATAGCCCAAGTGTTTGTGTATAACCGAGCCAAACATGCACAGTCAGGGGGAAGAGGACACACACACACACACACCCACACACACAGATGATGCACATGTACAAACACACACTCGTGTAATCGTAGGGTGAATGGAAAAGCTGAGGTGAGGGGAAGGACAGGGGAGGTCAGAGTGATCTGGACGTGATAGAGGGCAGTGGAGTGGGTATATAAGACCCTGCGTCCCATAGGCTGCTGTGTGGAAAGGAACAGGACGAGAAGCATCATGAAGTGTATTGTGGCTCTCCTGGCTCTGGCCGTCATGGCCCAGGCCCTCAAGTAAGACCTGTTTTGACATCCTCTCCGATCTCGCTCCGATCTCACACCTTCTCTATGATCTCGCTCCTTCTCTACAGTCTAGATCCTTCTCTCTATGATCTCGCTCCTTCTCTCTATGATCTCACACCTTCTCTCTACGATCTCACTCCTTCTCTATGATCTCGCTCCTTCTACAGTCTCACTCCTTCTCTCTACGATCTCGCTCCTTCTCTATGATTTCAATCCTTCTCTACGATCTCACTCCTTCTCTACGATCTCTCTCCTTCTCTACGATCTCACTACTTCTCTACGATCTCACTCCTTCTCTCTACGATCTCACACCTTCTCTACGATCTCACACCTTCTCTATGATCTCGCTCCTTCTCTCTACGATCTCACTCCTTCTCTCCAGTCTCGCTCTCACTCTTTCATCTCACTCTTTAAGCTTTACCTTGTCAGGTCTGAATGTGTAATGTCAGCTGATGAGGTCCTCATGTACTCCTGGGGCTCCAACACTGTATGGGTTCCATAGCCAATAGTAGTAATCATGAATAATACTTTTATATAAGTAAATGTACTAATTATTTGCTAATGAGGCCTAGCGGTCTTTAGCTCTGATGTTCTCTCCTGCTATCGAGACTGAGCTTCTACTGTCGCTCCTCTGTAATGACCAGTGCTAATGAAGGGTTATAATGCCCACACCCATAACACATGGGCTAACAGCTAATGGTCTGCTAGCTAACCCCAACACCCATAACACATGAGCTAACAGCTAACGGTCTCCTCACTCACACACCCACACCACATGGGTTAACAGCTAACAGTCTGCCAACAACATATCATGGGCTAACGGCTAACGGTCTGCTAACGCGCAGGGTACCCCTGATGAAGAGAAAGGATGGTGGCAGGAAGCACCCCCATGTGGACCCTGGTCTCAAGTTCCAGTCTCCTGAGGTGCAGGCTTCCTATGGAGCCACTATGGAGTCCCTTCTCTTCCAGGTGAGTAAATAATTCACCGTTCCCAAAAGATAGATTTAAGTACTGTATCAGTAGATCTTTCAGAAACTATAGCTTTCATTGGGTAGATCTTTCACAAACTCCATCTTTTAGAAAAGGAGATCTTGCATGAACTACAGCTTTCAGCTTGCTTACAGCTCTGACAAACTACACTTTTCCCTAAACTACAACCTTGACAAAAAACCTTTCATAAGCGGCAGCTTTCATGAATTACAGCTCTTACAAACTACATTCTTCATTAACTGTAGGTGTAAATAAACTAAACCTTTTATAAACTACAGTGCCTATAAAGCCTTAACTTTCCTTAAAGCAACACTAAAGCACTTTTCCTCTGTCGTACACACACTATTTGTTTATCCAGCAAATAACAGACCAGGTAGAATATGTTGCATGATTTTATGAAAGTATGATGTATTGCGACATCGAAGCAAGTCAAATTTGTAGTTTCTGATGTCTCATTTCATCAAGCTACAGATACACTACCCCACCTCGTAAAGTTACATAGTGCGGTTATAGCCGATAGAGGGCTGCGAAGTGAAAGCAGAAGTGCCGTTCACCCTGTTACGAGTTGATGAACCACTGAAATGATTTTGGAAACATTATTTTAAGGTACGAAAAAAAACTCTTTAGTGTTGCTTTAACGGCAGCCCTCCTAAGCCGGAGCTACGCACTTGGTAAACTGCAGGCGTGAGGAGCCCTGCTACAGCTCTGGTAACCCCCTCTGCTCTCCAGGGCTACTACTATGGCGCCATCTCCATCGGCACCCCTCCCCAGTCCGTCCAGGTGCTCTTCGACACCGGCTCCTCCAACCTGTGGGTCGACTCTGTGTACTGCAACTCTCAGGCCTGCAGTAAGTGTCCATATCCAGAGTACAGCACACTACTGTGGCTCTGGGCCTGAGCTGGTTCAGATCTGGCCCGTATCTGGCATACACTTGGATAAATGTTTCACTCAGAGTGGTATAGTAGCACTGTTATCAAAATTGTGGTACTAATTCCACTCCTTTGCTTGTCGTGGTCGTCTGATAGTTATAAGCGTAAACAGGTCTATTTAACGTCAGGAAGAAAACATAACTCGTCAACTCTAACTGTGTGTGTGTGTGTGTGTGTGTGTGTGTGTGTGTGTGTGTGTGTGTGTGTGTGTTTGTCCAGACGTCCACCAGAAGTTCAACCCTCAGTCCTCCTCCACCTGGAAGTGGGCAGGCAAGTCTTTCACCCTTCACTACGGAGCTGGAGGCATGACTGCCTATCTGGGCTACGACACCATCACCGTAAGACTTCCACACACACACACACACACACACACACACACACGCAACACACACACACACACACACACACACACACACACACACACACACACACACACACACATACACACACACACACACACACACTAAGACTACACACACATACACATTAAGACTAGATTGGACTTCTATTCTCAACCACTTACCACCATAGTGATCCTACTTAAGTCTTTGGGTTCCATGTCTAGAGACAAAATACAGTAAATGAACAATACTAAATATAGGCAACACAAACACATGTCTCGTATCCAAATATTTAAAAAGCGACCAGCTGATATAGGACTGCTGGTCTAGACAAAACAAAAAGAGGAATACGGTATGTCACAACTAATTAGGGTAACTGGCAACACGGCTGTTGATATACATTATATAATGACATAACCCTCGATGCTGTTTAGTTGGGAGGCCTCACAGTCAATCAGCAGATGGTTGGCTTGAGCGAGACCCTGGACACCGCTCCCACCCCCTTCGCTGGCATCGTGGGTCTGGCCTACCCCCAGATCTCCTCCGCCCAGCAGCCCACCCTCATGGACACCATGATGCAGCAGGGCGTTCTGCAGCAGGACTTTGTGGCCTTCTACCTGTCCCGGTAAGCGTACCTGTATTCTGTCCCGGTAAGCGCACCTGTATTCTGTCCCAGAAGCGCACCTGTATTCTACCTGTCGTGGTAAACATTCACTGTGTTCTACCTGTCCCGGTAAGCTCAAGTTTGCTCTTTCTGTCCCAGTGTAAGTTCCAGGTGTAATTTCACCTGTGCTCTACCTGTGCCTGTCCTGCTTACATCAGCTATCTGCTGTCCCACTGACATCACCTGTCCCCCTTGTGCCCAGTGGTCAGTACGGCAGCGAGATGTCCTTCGGTGAGCTGGACAGCAGCAAGATGGCCAGTCAGATCACCTGGACCAACGTCATCTCCGAGTCTTGGTGGGAGATCATGATGCAGGGGTAAACAACAACAACAACATTCTTTCTCTCCTCCACCTCTGAGCTAGCCTGGCATAGTCTTCCGTAAGCTGCCACTCAATTTTAATTTCCCTTCACCATTACGTCTGGGTCTGATCCCATTGAACTCGATTTCTCAGGATGCATTCCATACGGACCAATCAGTGAACGGGGGGGGGGGGGAGGGGGGTAAAATGAGGGGAGGCGGGTGTTAACGATGACGTCGAGCATATGCACGTTGTAGTCTCTATAGCTGTCACGATCAAACATTAGCGATTGGGTAAAATCAGAGCTTCAACAGAGTTCACGCCTCCTGTCTGAAATCGATTCTGAATGGAGTAGGTCCAGACCCTCTGTACGATAGCTACCTCTGACACCGTGTCCTAACTGCAAGCGACACGACCGAATGCGTGCGACAAAATCAATTCCATCGCTGTATTTTCAATTGGAATGTCCTGACTGAATGCGATGCGACCGAACGCAATAAGTTGCTTTGCTACGCGACTTCTTCAACCCTGTTTTGTCGCGCTGTCCGTTTGTATTTTAGTCGCGTCGCGCCGCCTTGACATTAACTTCTTCACGACGTAACAAAGGATCATTAAAGAATGTTAACGGATACAATGTGGACACAAACTATCCGACAGTCGCGCAGTCGCTTACTATTAGAACACGGTGTGAGCCACTGTCATCTTTTTCTTTCTCTCCTCTCTCTCTCTCTCTCTCTCTCTCTCTCTCTCTCAGTCATGCAGCTCTGTGCAAGCCTAACATAGGACTTCGATCTTTATTGAAACTATGTTAAGAAAGATATTTTGAATTTTTGCATTCAGCCTTTTCTATTCCCCATCCCTGGAACTTAGAACATGGCAACATGGCTGCCCGTGAAGTTTTCACGTCATGATCCCGAGCCCTATTGGTTATTTCTGAGATTCTGATACGTTTTCAAACCGGAATTGGCCGTACGTCATGGTTGAAAATGTATCAGAATCTCAGAAATAATGTCGGTATGCAGTCATCTTAAGACGGCTGCAGGCGGCTACAAGTTGAATCCTCCTATAGTTATGTGATGGTGTGAGTTTTAGGGAGCCGTGTTTGATAGCGTGAGTCTTAAAGGGCTTTGTTATGTGATAGTGTGAGGCTGTTATGAGACAATGTGAGCCATATTATGTGATGGCATGAATCTTAGGGAGCCATATTATGTGATGGCATGAATCTTAGGGAGACATATTACATGATGGCATGAATCTTAGGGAGCCATGTTACGTGATGGCATGAATCTTAGGGAGCCATATTATGTGATGGCAAGAATCTTAGGGAGCCATGTTACGTGATGGCGTGGGCCTTAAATGGCTTTGTTATGTGCCAGTGTGAGCCTGTTAGGTGATGGCATGCTCCTGATACGTTTTCAGATTCGAGATTAACGGCCGCGAGACCGGCTGGTGCCAGCAGGGCTGCGCCGCCATCGTGGACACTGGAACCCCCGGCCTGGCAGTGCCCACTACCTACTTCAACTCCCTGATGCAGAGCACTGGAGCTCAGCAGTCCAACGGCATGGTGAGAACATTCACCCAGTTATCTCCATCCATTCATCCATCTATCCACACATCCATCCATCCATCCATCCATCCACACATCCATCAATCTAGTCATTCATCCATCCACACATTCACCCAATCACCTCCATCCATCCATCCATCAATCTAGTCATTCATCCATCCACACATCCATCAGTCTAGTCATTCATCCATCCACACATCCATCAGTCTAGCCATTCATCCATCCAATTAAGCTGTTTATGTATTCAACCATCCATCCAATTATCCATTTCATGTATTCATACAAACATCCATCAATCTATCCATGCATCCATCATTAGTATCTGTTCGTTTACCCTTCTCTGTGTTATACCTACTATAATATAATCTTATACCAATTCAGCTTTCAGGATAATAGTAATAACCTGTTGTACCTCTTCCATTTCTTAATTTCCTCTGTCTCTTTATGTACCTCATTATTATTATTATTATGTATCTCATTATCATTCTTATTATTATTATTATTATTATTATCATTCTTATTATTGTTATTATTATTATTATTATTATTATTATTATCGTTATTATAAATCCCCCTCTCCTGTCTGCCCCTGCAGTACTACATCAGCTGTAGCCAAGCCGGCAACCTGCCCACTCTGAGCGTGGTCATTAGTGGAGTGGCCCTCCCCATCCCTCCCTCTGCTTACCTTCAGCAGGTGAGTTTTACACACACTCTCACTCTCACACACACACACACACACACACACACACACACACACACACAGCGAGAGAGAGAGAGAGAGATGAAAATATGGAGATACTGTACATTTATATTTACATTTATTCATTTGGCAGACCCGTTTATCCAAGCGACTTACATATGTCAATAATATTACTAAGGCCATTGTCCCCGGAGTGACTTGAGATTAAGAACCTCGCTCAAGATCACAACGGCGGAAGCCAGAAATTTTAACCCACAATGTTTCAGGCTAATGCATGCTAGGCCATCTCCTTAACCACTTCACTATCACCGCTATATGTTTTTGACATGGTAATTTCTGTGGCATTTGTTTCTGTATGACAAACCGTAATGCTGTCCATTTTCTCCTCCAGGGTCAGAATGGATATTGCACATTTGGTATGATGCCCACTTCCCAGCAAGACTTCAGTGGAAGGCCCATGTGGATTCTGGGAGATGTATTCCTCAGGGAGTATTACTCTGTGTATGACCGTACTTACAACCGTGTGGGTTTCGCTACCGCTGCCTAGACATGACCGCCTTTCAACACCTTTTAATTAAAACTACTCTTCCCATCACCCCTTTCACCAACACTGTAGTAACCCAAAAGTACCTCTGACTGCCTTTAAGAGTCTTACTCTGAACAGCTCGACCAACATCTGCGGCAGAGCTTGGAGCTTAATGACAGCCAGTGTTGAAAATGCCATATTTCATTTTTAATGGTCCATTAAACACATTTAAAAGAGAATCCTGTTCTTGTGCCATTTGTCTTCTGGGTTTAATGCTGACTGAATGAACACCATGTCTGCCTTCACCACAGCATGGATGGGAAGTGGGGGGAATATAAGCACAAGGACATTCACAAGACATAAATCACTGAATACAAGCCGTGATCGCATGTCAAATGTCTGCCACACACATGTTCATAGCGAACCTTAGAGCAATGCCAGATGCCTACATAGTTGCAAAACACTCCCAATCCACTAAGATCCTATATCAACAATGAGATGATATCTCCTCACTACTAGTGCTAGTAGTCCTTACTAATGAAATAATGACAAGCCTGTATAGTATCATGCATATCCAATCCCAGGTCACACCAAAAACACACCATATGGGGTTTTCACTCTGGAGGGTTCACAAAACAAACACATTTGATTATCATAGTTGTTACTAGGGTGCCCGTTGTTATTGTACAGAGAGGTTACATTCAGATGGTTGGTGTTTTTCCCAATATACTGTATGTCACTTTTCCCAAGTGGGGACTCAGCATTGGTCCTTGAGGTACACCAGCTGATATAAAATACCCTTCCTTTCACAACCCTGTTAAAAATCTCAAAATCTAAGCTCAGGCTCAAGATCTTTACTGAACCCAACGCTTTCTAGAACTCTCTAACAGTCAAAAGAAATAATAACAACCAATTTTAAACAAGACTAAAACGTGAACAAAGCCAGTTCAGATGGTTGGTGTAGATTTCTTAATGCTTACTGAACTATTTGGCCAGTGGCATATGGATATACACAGTAGTGTTCTTGCTGCATTTGTTTATTTGTAATGGTTAAAAAGTTAGATGGTTCAAAGGATTTCCTTACCATTTCATCACAATTACAGCAATAAACAAACTGCTATGTACTGTATGTCCAATAGTTTTTAATCCAAACATGATTAGGCTAATGCTTAATCATGAGTTAGCTTATAGCCATATATGCAGACTGCCACATGAGCCTGCAGTATCTCCCTCTAGATTAAAATCCATGCCCGTTTTACTATTCATCACGCGCAGTGTAGAGGATTATCGTTTGTAATATCTATTTGAAATCATGGGGTGGAAGCCAAATGTTGCTTTAATTTAAAGGCAATCAAGGATGTGTTTATTCAGTGCATGCCTACCCATGGCCAGTGTTCTGCTGTGGTAGTAATTCAATTTACACTCGACAAAGACCATTTGGAGTTTGACTTAACTTCAGTGTGTCTTTTAAAAGAACACTTGCACAAAACAGTATACCAATTGCCCTAATGCGATGCAGTCTTTCATTAGGGGTGTCAGTAAGGAACACGATACCGGGAGTGGCATCTGGGGATTTGAGTTTGTAATTCAGGATAAACTGTACTGTAATAACAATCTATATATTTATATAAAGTCTATAATGTAACACTTGGTTAGATTTTTTATCAGAAACTGCTTATTCTTTAATCTAAATCTTATATCAAAATGAAAATAATCTAGTTGGTATTAAGTATGAAGAGACTTACCTAGTGTTCTCTCGCAAAATCATTTGACTTAAATTAAGAAGAGTTTGACTTTTTTAAAGATGTCTTGTTAAGGCTTCTTAAAAATAAGTCAAAGTCTTCTTAAATTAAGTCAAAATGATCTTTCGAGAGAACACTAAGTCTCTTCATACTTAAAATAATACTAAATAGATTTTTTGTTCTTAATATAAGATCAATAACAACTGGTTAGATTTTATTTTTTGCCGTGTGCATTAGGCTTCTGTTGGCGCATTTATGACTTTAATACGCCTTTTATCAGACTAAACAGAGTTTGAACTGTTAAAGTGTAATCAGATCAGATAAATGTTGATATGAATTTAATTGAGATTACACGACTACCTCTTGCTACCTGTTCAAACACACACACACACATACACACACGGAAATGAATTTAATCGCGATTAAGACTACCCCTGCTACCTGTACACACATACACACACATACACACACACACACACACACACATTGGTTCAGATTTGTATACAGTATAGAGACACGAGATGAAAAGGTAAAATAAATTATATGTTTTATTTCAAACATCCATGGATGGATTTATATGAATAATATCCTCCTGACTACCAGAGGTTCGTTTTGTCCTCTCTAGAGGACATCTGTAAACTTGAATATCTCCCAGACCATGCATGCTACTGAGCTAACTCCCATCGTTCTCTACAGAGGACATTCAGGACTTTTAATTGATACCAAATTTATGGGGGTGGGGTTTTGGGAACTTCCTCTTTTTTTCTTGTAATGTCCTGGGTCAAATTGACCCAATTTTCAAGGAAGAAAAGGAGCAAGTTCCCAAAACCCCACCCCCATAAATGTGGTATCATGTAAAAGCCCTGGATGTCCCCTGTAGAGAACAAAAGGAGTTAGCTCAGTAGTATGTATGGTGTGGGAGATATTCCAGTTTAGAAAGGTCCTCTAGAGAGGACAAAAATGAACTGCTGGTAGTCAGGAGGATATGAATAAATGTTAGCGACGCGCTGATACTATGATACTACCTAATCACTGCTTGTTAATACTACATGTCATAGCTATATATCATTTAATGGGACCTTATGAGCGTTTGCCGGTGAACGTGCCCTGATATGCGTTTGTGTGTTGGTGACTTTAATGAATGAGTCTGATGAGACCTTATGTGTGTGTGTGTGTGTGTGTGTGTGTGTGTGTGTGTGTGCGTGTGCGCGTGCGTGCGTGGGTGTGTGTGTGTGTGTGTGTGTGTGTGTGTGTGTGTGTGTGTGTGTGTGTGTGTGCGTGGGTGTGTATGTGTGTGTGTGTGTGTGTGTGTGTGTGTGTGTGTGTGTGTGTGTGTGTGTCTGTGTGTCTGTGTGTGTGTGTGTGTCAGTGACTTTATTGAGTTAATGTGTCCTGATGTGTGTGTGTCCTGCATCCGGATTAGCAACCAGGAGACAGGCTGGTGCCAGCAGGACTGCCCCACCACGGTGGTCACTGGCTGGGGCCCCATCCTGCTCGCACAACCATCCCACCAGCTGATGCAGGCCATCAAAGCATAGTCTTAAAACAGACACGTTACCTGTTTCTGTTATCTCTGTCTGTCTCTGTTTCTTTCTGTCTGTCTCTCTAAATGCAAAAACAAGAAAATGCGCTCACAAGTAGTGCAGGTGCTGGACCAAAAAGAAGTGAAAAGAAATTATAAATGTCCGCACACTGATAGAAGCTCCCAAACGTTTATTTAGCACAACGTTTCGGACCAAGGTCTTTCATCTTGCACCTTGATGAAGGACCTTGGTCCGAAACGTTGTGCTAAATAAACGTTTGGGAGCTTCTATCAGGGTGCAGACCTTTATCATTTCCTGTCTCTCTAAATGACCTGTCTCACTCTGTCGAGTTCAAATTATCTGATTACCTGTCTCTCTGTCTCTGTCTGTTATCGAATTCCTCTGCAACAGTATTTCCCCATTTCTCTTTGCTCCTACAGCCCTCTCTGTTTTCTGTACAGTATACAGTTTATAGTTACATTTCCTGCAACACAGTCAACCCCCTGCCCACCCGGAGCTTCATTATCGCAGGAGCTTCCTTCCCTGTTCCTGCTACCGCCTACATGGACACTGTGAGTAAATGTGGCTGCTGCAACCAATAACCTTCTGGAGATTCTTCAACTGCTGTTATTTATTCACTATCAGCATCCCGTGCTCTCCACATCGTTGCTTTGAATTGTGTGTGTGTGTGTGTGTGTGTGTGTGTGTGTGTGTGTGTGTGTGTGTGTGTGTGTGTGTGTGCTTGTGTGTGTTGTGTCTGTGTATCTATCCTCCATTTAAATGCTGTTGTGACTCCCAACACTGTTCGACAATGCAGCATCTAGCTTTCTAAAGTGGGATTCAGATCAAAGATTTGCAATAAGACGACGTTCTAAAACCTTGCAACTGCGACTAGACATGTTGAACACTTTACGACAGCTTGCAACAGCTTACAACGATGTGTAACATTTAATTCACACGGCTGCAACTAGGTTTCATCTTGTCACGGATCTTTGGTGTGAACTGGGCCTAATATCTATGGATGTGGCTACATTGGCATCACCCAGTTCATCATGAATGATGGTTCCAGAATCTTAAGGAAAGATTCTTTCCTGGAGAAATTCTACAGTTCCTTTGAGCTGAACCATAGATCCTTGATTACTGACTCTCTCTCCGTGGGGGTGTGTGAGTGTGTGTGTGTGTGTGGGGGGGGGTGTATGTGTGTTTGTGTGTGTGTGTGTGTGTGTGTGTGTGTGTGTGTGTGTGTGTGTGTGTGTGAGAAAGAGAGAGAGAGAGAGAGAGAGAGAGAGAGAGAGAGAGTGCCAGACTGAGAGGCAAAAGCACAGTAATCCTGTTCTCCTTCACAATCCCACCCTGCCAGGAGAGACCCACACACACACACACACACACACACACACACACACACACACACACACACACACACGTGACAGGGACAGTAGAGGTTGGCACAGGAGGAGCTCAGATGGGCTGTTTCATAACAGGGCCGCTTTAGCCATGCTGCTGCTGATGCTGACGCTGGAATGAAGCAGGATGCTGAGCTTCTGCCATCCTCTGGCCAATTAACCACTGGTGCTCAGTACAGAAGGACAACAGCACATACACTTTAGAGACAGACAGAGGAACAACTACAGCACACACTTTAAAGACAAAGAGGGACACACGCCAGTGTGTGTGTGTGGTGAAGGGGGGGATTTGTTTGAATCTGCAAGTCTTTACAATTCGATTCAAGTTGCTAAAATGTATTCATTTTGATTTGAGTACAGGCTTTGCGTTTTGGTGTAGACCAGGAAACCCAAAAAGATCCGAAATATGATAACGTACAAAGTATTTTCTTTTACTGTCTACAAATCAAGAACCTGTTGATTTGGTATGGCATATTCTGCATCCATAAATGTTTGATAAAAATATCCCAGGATTTAGAAGTTTTCATGTGCGAATTTGGTAGCCTAAATATATCCAAACATTGACAATCATCCTATGTAAAAAGTGTAAAAACCAGGAAGATATAGGCCTACACCGATCTGTTAAAAGAGGAATGAGATATTATTTTTATTATTAATTATTTATATAATGTTATTATTATTATGATTTCATTTATATATGTATTTACAGTTAATCTCTCATTTTTCACTCTTTTTTCTTACACTGCTTGTCCTGTTAGGTAGACCTGTGTCCTCTGTTGTATTTACGATCAAAATCTTTCAAGAGTCTGTTTAAAAGTTCTCTGTGATTGGACCTGGTCGGTCTGATGTTTCCTTCCCTGATTCGTTGTGCAGGTATCACGTGATAATGGCCAAGCGCGCTCGCCTTTCCCGGAAGAAAACTATAAACAATCACCTGGATACAGTTGTGCAGACAGGCTGCCTGCAAACAGGCGCAGGCTGCATCTCTCCAAGACTCACTTCTGCATCGAGCTTGCTATCAGTGAATGCAGTATGGAGAACGGAGAACTAATGGTGGCCTTGCTGTCTTCGGTAGCATCCCTAGCGCAGGTATATTGTGAATTTTGCAACGTTACACAGACCTACTTACGCCGGAGGCGTGCTATTATTGAAGCCATCATGTGCAGCGACAGTGCAAACCTGCGTCGTCGTCGACCGTATGCACGGCGCCGGTTTTGGGTGAGGCCGGGAAGAACCAGTGCCTGGTGGGATAATTTTGTGAACGATGCTGTGATTGCGGAAGAGTGGCGCGACAACTTCCAGATGTCCAGATCGGCCCTGATTACACTGGCCGAAAAACTGCGTCCGCATGTGGAGGGAACGACAACCACAATGAGAGAGCCCGTTGATGTACTGAAAAGGGTGGCGTGCACGTTGCACTACCTACGTGACGATGGGAGACTTCGGGAAACTGCCAACGCATTTGGACTTTCACGACAGTGTGTTTCAGTTATCGTCCGGCAAGTATGTAGGGCTATCACAACCTTCCTGGGTCCAGAGTATATAAAGACACCGAAAACGGAACCTGACGTGCAAGAGCTTGTCGTCAACTTCCGCAAAACACACGGCATGCCACAGTGCTTGGGCGCAATTGACTGCACTCACATCCAGGTGAAATCATGCAGAGACTCCAGCGACTACATAAACAGCCAGGGAATGACCTCTTTAAATGTGCAAGCGGCGTGTGACTATAGATACTGTTTCATGGACGTTGTGGTGAAATGGCCAGGTAGTATGCGCGACGCGTCCATATTTACAAACTCAAAGCTGTGTGGGGACCTGCAAGATGGGACAATACCCTCCTGTTCGAAAGAGTTGGTGGAGGGTGAGGATGTGGTCCCAGTGTTCCTCCTGGGTGACCCAGCGTACCCCCTGATGCCGTATCTCATGACCGAATACCCCAATGGCGGAGTCACCCCTCAAGAGCAGCATTACGCACAGTCTCATCGCAAGGCACGCATGGTCATCGAGAGTGCATTCGGGCGTCTGAAAGCACGATTTGCTGCTCTGAAGAATGTCATGGAAATTAATATGGATGACCTTCCTTTCGTAATCTATGCTTGTTTTGTTCTTCACAACTATTGTGAAATTCAGAAAGAACCCGTAAACGAGCACAGCGTTAATGATGCTCTCAAATATGACCGAGACTTCCAGCCACCAACAACTCTGAGACAGAACGCAGACGATGACGAAATTGAGGGAAGACGAGTGAGAAATGTTCTGACACAATTTCTGGACCAGTAAAGTGCAAATTGTAGGCATTGTACTTTTTTTTTGTCCCCCCCCCCCCCCCCCCTCTGCATCACCTATCGATCTAATAAACTGTTTTATAATGCACACAACTCCTTTTGTGTAAAGCCTACATATCATGTAGCCTAGGCTGCAAGACCCAGGAAACCATAACACAGGACTAATACTGAGTGCGTGTGGGGTGGAGTAGGATCTCATTGATCTGCTAGTCTAACCACCAGAGTCAACAAAGAGCCATCATGGTAGTTAAGGCACACACATATAACCGTCATTGCAATATGCCATAGCCTACACACAACACAGAAGTGAATTAATGCAGGTCACACATTATGCTCGCTTGATGAAACCTCCGAAACAGAGCTGTGTGAGTGTGTCGCGTCGCGGCTAACAATCAGCAACTTGAATTCAACTTGTGTTTCAACAGCTGCTGTTAAAACAATGGACTGCAGTGTAGGAATGTGCACACATCTACTGTACAAATTCAGCAGGTACTTGATGAAGACCTGAATGGTTGAAATGCACCCTGCCATTTAACTGGGCGTACAAGACAATGTGCAGATATTTTTCTTTTGTCTAAGGCTATAATGGCCCATGCTCTGAACTTATGCTAAAACCACCTGAACTATGTTGCATACCTGAAACCTTCCCAGAAACCCCCCACCCCACATTCAAGACCATTCACACCTGTCTCTGAACAATACAGTATCCCTGGAACATTCCCTAAAGTACCCACAGCCCCACATTCAAGAGGCAACTACACTGAAGTCTAAAACAAACCAAAATACTTAGGGAAATGTTTCATAAAATAGAAACAACTAAAGCACACATATCCTATGTGCAGAAATAGACATATGTTACAAAATAAAATAGGTTTAACCAAATGGGCGTAGAATGGAAAAAATACACATCTATTAATCTACTATCATTATCTACCTTCTTGTTCGCATCTGCGTTAGATGTTTGTCCTATGAGTACATGGGCTCTGGTTGGGGTGGAGGCGTGTAGTTTTGTAAGGGTAGGAGCAGGCTTCCCCCAAGACTTATAATGTTTTTAGAGTGCTGACCATAGCGTCTGTGTAAATAAATGGTGATTATGCATAGTGCGGCCTTTTTTCTTGTTTTTCAATGGTGATTATGCATAGTGCGGCCTTTTTTCTTGTTTTTCAATGGTGTTTATGCATAGTGTGGCATTTTTTCTTGTTTTTCAATGGTGTTTATGCATAGTGTGGCATTTTTTCTTGTTTTTCAATGGTGCTTATGCATAGTGTGGCCTTTTTTCTTGTTTTTCAAGTGTGTGTAGTTTTGCCCATATGAGTACATGGGCTGAGGTTGTGATGGAGGTGTGATGTGCCTACAGTATGTGAGTACATGGGCTCTGGTTGGGGGAGTGATGGTGGAGGCATATATCTGTGTCTGCTGTCTGTGCCCACAATGCATTGCACCAGCAGCTCGACCAGCAGCTCGATGTTATGCTCCTCCGGTAGGCTCCCAAGTTAACGCTGAGTTACTGACAGTGATTCTCTAGAGTCTCCTCGGTCAGTGACTCCTGGCCCAGCTGCAGTGGAGCTGACCTCACGTCCCCTGGAGATGGTGTGTGTGGCCGGTGATCCCCTCCTGGAGATGGTGTGTGTGGCCGGTGATCCTCCGCTGGAGATGGTGTGTGTGGCCAGTTATCCTCTCCTGGAGATGGTGTGTGTGGCCGGTGATCCCCTCCTGGAGATGGTGTGTGTGGCCGGTGATCCTCTCCTGGAGATGGTGTGTGTGGCCGGTGATCCTCTCCTGGAGATGGTGTGTGTGGCCGGTGATCTCCTGGAAATGGTGTGTGTGGCCGGTGATCCTCCCCAAATGCTAAAGCTGGAAACACCAGGAGCACCACTCTGCCTGCCTGCCTGTCTGCCTGCTTTCAATGGGTCTGTGTGGCCTTTCATTTGGATGTCTACTGAGCAGTGAATACAAAACACTGAAGGGCCATCTTCAGTCACAGCAGTAATTATGCTGTGTGTGTGTTTGTGTGTGTGTGTGTGTGTGAGAGTGAGTGTGTGTGTGTGCGGGCGGGCGTGCGTGTGTGTGTGTGTGTGTTTGTGTGCGTGTGTGGATGTGCATGTGTGGTTATGTGTGAGTGTGTGTGTGTGTGTGTGTGTGTGTGTGTGTGTGTGTGTGTGTGTGTGTGTGTGTGTATAAGTCATTAGTGAAATATTACAGGGATTCAGCGGACTGGATTAGTGTCAATCTGTGGCCCTCTGGTTTTACAAAGGTCACACAAACATTACACAACATAGGAAATAGCCACGGACACCACAACACACACATACACAATACACACACACACACACACACACACACACACACTTATAGGGAGTCTATTATTGGATGCTCTCATGTGTTGTAAAAGCCAGTAATGTAAAGGTTTGAGTAGCAGTTCAATAGTTCAATACTGGTAAATGAAACCTCTCTCTCTCTCTCTCTCTTTCTGTCTCTGTGTGAGAGAGGGAAATGAGACGGAACAATGGATCAGAGATTAGGGGTCAAAGGTCAGGCCATATCAGTTACACGGAGGCCACTTTGAGTCTAAGGCTCCATTATAACCCTGGACCATGAATAATAGATGACCCCCAGAGAATCTGTGCTCACTGTCCATCAAACCAGCGCAAGAAATTGCCCCCATATCGTCTGATCAACCCCCCCCCCCTTACACACACACACACACACACACACACACACACACACACACACACACACACACATATTGTACAGTAGAAAGAGAGAGAGGGATATTGAGAGGACAGACAGTCCAGTTGACAGGCAGAGAAAGGTGTATGAGGGGCAGCTGATGATCATTTATATAACGCAAATGGAGCCATCAGTTGTTACTAAAGCTGATTACATTTACAGTATAATGCTGGATAAGGGATGAACCTGGTGTGTTTTGTTAGGAGTCTGTATTTCAATATTTGTGTGTGTGTGTGTGTGTGTGTGTGTGTGTGTGTGTGTGTGTGTGTGTGTGTGTGTGTGTGTGCGCGCATGTGAGTGCTTCACTTGGGCCCCGGAGACACCACAGGTGAAAACCATCTCTTGTCTCCAGGGGAACCACCTGCATCCCCCACCTCTGTTGTCACGGCAACATGGGGCCAGGATGCAGCCAGGTCTCTGCCCCCAGCTGTCAGATGGAGAGGGTATGATGTCACCTTGTTAGCAGGAACCCCTGGAGACTCATCGAGGGATAACCACAATGAGGTCACCTCTACTGCCGTCTCCATGACGACCTATCAGAGAACAGACTGTGGCGCTGCGTCATGGTGTTCTAATGGCCAAGAATACACTCACTCACAATATCACACACACACACACACACACACACACTCACACTCTCTCTCTCTCACACACACACACACACACACACACACACACACATACACAGACCTCAGAACTGACTGATCCCTGTTCTGTTATACAGTCGAGAAGAGAGAGCATGTTTATGTGATCCCTTATTTATTCATATCCGCTCATATATCCCATTAGAATGCAAATGTTGCCCAGAGCCCCAGTTCCTGCCCCACAGCAGTGGATGCAGAATGTGGTTTTGAGTTGAGTCTGTGTCACACCTGTGCTCATCCCCTACTGCCTCTGTGGTTGGATACGCCGGGATGTGTTCCATCCTGAAGTCTCACCGTCTCTGCTGTACGCCTGCTGTACGCCTGCTGACCTTTGACCTTTTGCACATGTGTTTAGAGAGAAGAAGGACTTGTATATGTGTGTATATTGTATATGCATGTATTTGAATGTATATGCATCAAACCTGCAGTGTATGCTTGAGTAGATAGATAGATAGATAGATAGATAGATAAGTAGATAGATAGATAGATAGATAGATAAACACACAGGGAATGAGTTAAAGGATGTATATGTTATGACCACAGTCCAGA
>NC_085003.1:21921353-21931353 GCF_963854185.1 Sardina pilchardus
ACCTCTGGCATCAATGCCACTGAGACTATCCACAACTGCAGGAGTCCACAGCCATGCCACTGAGACTATCCACAACTGCAGGAGTCCACAGCCATGCCACTGAGACTATCCACATCTGCAGGAGTCCACAGCCATGCCACTGAGACTATTCACATCTGCAGGAGTCAAATGTCGTGCCCCTGAGACTATCCACATCTGCAGGAGTCCACAGACTGCTGAGGCACTAAATGTTTTTAAAGAGACTCTCCCTGACTTACTTGCTTATTATGTGCTGCCTTCTATTCTTTAAAACAGCAGGATATGGAGAAAGAGAGGAGAGGGGAAGAGGAAGGGAGGGAGGGAGGGAGAGAAGGGATGAAAGGAGAGAAGGGAGCGAGGGAAAGAAAGGGATGAAGGGAGAAAAGGGGGTGAAGAGAGGGAGAGAAAGGGATGAAGGGAGAAAAGGGGGTGAAGAGGGAGGGAGGGAGATAAAGGAAGAGAGAGAGAGAGAGAATGATGCTGTTAGAAGGCTTAAGAGGAAGCTTTTCAAAAAGAACAACAAACACCAACATCCGAGCGTCCTTCAATGTCCGTTCATCATTTACGTCACACAACCCCATCAGCAGGGAGGGACAGAACGGGAGGAGGCAAGACAGGAGTTCAGGAGGACACATGAGAGGTGGAGTATGAAATGAGGCCTGGCGTTCATGTTGCTGTTTCTGATCTACACACGACCGCTGTGCCTGTTCCTGAGCCTGTCGCCACACGACCGCTGTCCTGTCCTGTCCTGTCCCTGAGCCCTTAGCCTGCGTCTCCTCAGAATCCATGGGTGTGTGGAGCCTTTTTACACTCCCAGCTTTGATTTCCTGTCACATGATCACAGGTGCTTGCCTCCTGAAGCAGACGGGCTAACGGTCCTGAACCCAAGGTCGGAAGGAGACGTAATTCAGATGGAGGATGGATGGAACCCAAGGTCATAAGGAGATATATTCAGATGGAGGTGTGTGTAATGTAATTGGCTGGGTGGGTTTGGGGAGAGAAGCCGCCTCCATACTCCAGAGCAATGGGGCAAGACTGGAGCACACCTCTCCATATGACTGATGGGACTAATGCTCCTTCACTTTCAGTGTCAGGGACACACAGTCACAAAGACCTTCATACCCGAACGGACACACAAACACACACACACACACACACACACACTTACGCAAAGTAAGGAGCTTTAAGTAAATTAGGTGCACTGTCAAGATTGGATGAACTCTTGAACACCTTTCTCAACCCCCCCCCCCCCCCCCCCCCCCCATCCCCTTTTCCAAAACAGACTAATTTACATAGCCACAGGTCACAGTGTATCTACCTATTCCATATTACTATGATAAATTCTGTTTGGTAAGGCATTTTCTAAACAGCCTTTTCAAAAAACACCATCTCCACTCTCATTAGAGGTGTAGAGGTAATACGGATTTGATATCAAAACAATAACAGAGGAAAAATGGCCGATCATTGTTGTCTCTCGAGCTGAATAGAGAACAGTGATGACGCGAATGTTTACGCATTTTAGTCTAAACCAGACACATTTCAATGCGTTTTAGTGGTTATTATTGTTGTAACTGTATAATGTACCACGTACTGTACATAGCTAAATATGTTGGTCGTCCTAGAGAGAGTAGGCTATTGAATGATTTCACATTGAGAGACACAACCTGAAGAGTTTCTGGACCAACGCCATCACGCCTAGTCTCTGTTTAAAAGCTTTACGTGTGATTGTCCTGCTCGTTGCTGGGTAATGTATGACATTGATAGCACTGATTCATCCGAGCATCAACAGGACATGTTGGCCCAACAGGGCGTGGGCCTAGTGAGGTAATTGAATCAGCGAGAGCGCACCACCATGCGAACCACACGATGGCTTCAGTAAGGATGGTGCCCAGTTAGAAAGCTTTGCCATCTTTTGTTTTCATAATCAAATCATATTACCAGCCAGAATAGACAAGAAATCGCCCGTATTCATTTACCACAACAGTTATACAGTCATGAAACAATCACCACAACAACACAAGGCAAACGCCACAACAGCATCATCTATCTCCGAACACGGGCAATACAGCGCAGGCACAGAACAGCATTGCGCACTCATGGTAATGTGATTTTTGAGAGGAAATGCAGCCCCTTGTACAGAGACGCAAAACTGCACGGACATGTCCGTATGAATGAGGACAGCTGATCACGTCTCCGTCCTTTCTCCCTCCTCCCCGCAACCAACCCGTCCCCGTATAGCCGCCCTGCTGAAACTGCCCCAGTGCTTACCTGCAACCCGGAGGCGAGAGAGAGTGGAAGGTGGAGAGCGAGAACATCTCGGCCCGGTCCGCCATCTTCTTCCAGAAAGGACTCTTCTAAAAAGCGACTGCAAATGCGGTCGGCTCGAGGCCCATTCACAGTCGATGGTGAAGGATGCAGACGAAAGAGAGGAGAGCTTGAGTGCGTGTTTATGTGTGTGTGTGCGTGCGTGCGTGTGTTTGTCCCTAAGGTCCGCCCGCTCGCTGCCGCCACAATGCAGATGCTGTCCGGCCGCGCGACCCCCTGGCTCTTGTCAGATTCGCCAACTCAGCACCATCAAATCAAACCTCACGGTCCACGTCGGCAGAGAGAAATGACGAAAGGACACACACACACAAATAAAGAATAGAAACGAAGTCTGTATGAGCCGAAGCTTTCTTCTCGGAGGAGGCGCAGTAAGACGCCCTGCTGTACACCTGCGGAACCCAGGCGACTCGTTGCTAAATGTCAGCAGCTTCGACGCGACTATCAGCCAGTGGTGCGCGGAGGGAGGCGGCAGACGTAGCGTCGGTGCGTTCTGGGGAGGGGGTGGCGGGGAAGGGAGGGGCGCTCGTTCACACTCTGAGCTCAGTCGCTCCGGACGCTGCGTATAAGGTTTGCGGCAGCAACGCGATGCTGAGTGTGAGCTGAAGCGACGGAGCGGAGCGTAGCAGAGGGGAAAGCACTGCAGATAGCCTTCGCGCCAGCGGACAGATTCCCTCGCAGCATCTCTTTCACACAAACTCTTTCTTCCAGCATATTCATTTGCTGATGACTCGAAAGATCGTTAGCCTACTGTCCCAAAATGCATTGATGTGCTATGTATATTCTTTACTCCACAGGCTACCAAAGAAATAGGTCTAGGCTATGACACGTCTTAGTACTGTCATTTAATCAATGCACAGCTTCACTTGTGTGGCCTGATTCATAAATGTAAATTTGACATCTGGTGAGCATAGTAACATCCACTCTGATCTACCAGTTTTGATGTCATTGTTATATCTAGGGATATATCTAAGGGATATAAGGCATATACAATCACTGCAGATTCCTCTTTGGTTTCCCATGCGGGTTAATACTAGAACAGCAGCGCGCCTCCCACTCCTCCAGAGCGACCTGTGGGATCCTGCGGACTTGGAGGAGCTGTTCACTGCTGGTGGTGCTGAAACCCACCCGTGAACCGCCATGGAGCGCCACGCCATCTACGGCCAGGCGCAGTAAAGACAGGCCCTGTCCAGGAACACGCTGTGCCGCCCTGGCGAGAGCATAGCCAGGATAAGACTGACTAACCCATTCACCGAATAACCGAGAAAGCTGTTTAGATATCTGTTTTCAAAGCTGTTAGGCTACTCTCTCGGAGCCCACATTTAAGGCGATACCGGAATTATGTCGACACGAACAGTTATCAGGTACAGGCTGTGACAACAAGGCACATGACCAGCCAAGCCAACTCAAGAATGCTATTTCCCGAATAACAGAACTGTTCGTATTTCTTATGGATTTCAGTGACAGGCCTAATCAGTGTTTAAAGATGACTTTGATTAGGTCATCTAGGGTCATTAACTCCACTTTCATATTTTATATTAGCCTATTGAACATTTCTTGTCATGATTTTTATTAGAACTATGTCGTCTAGACCAAATGTCTCTGGTTTTGTTATGTGGATTTTACGCTCAATCAAATAGATCTGAATTACAGATCACAAAACAAGTCGGTTAAGATAAACGGCATTACCCAAAATGCAATGTGCTACGGCAACCAATCAACACTTTGTATGTGGAATAGGCGGGACTAAGACGTTTGACCAATGACGATTCTTAATATTCAACAGCAGACAAAGCACACGATGACAGTTCTTGAATACCATTGGACACGTTTTTGTCAGTCATACAAAATTACTTGACGACAGGGGTGTGTTCAGCCAAAAAACGAGGAAGTGGCCAGGACCTCTAACATGCGAGTCCCACGGATTATAACCGTAGCTGTCGGAAATATAACTGATGCAGTAGCGTTAGAGCAGCTTTTTGAAAACAATCGACTCAAATGACTAGCTAACCAGCCACTCAACAATCGATCGACAATTAGGTCTTTGGTCAACGCTATATTGCCATCACTAAAGCGGTACTGCTCTCAACGCTAACTTTGCCATCATGCGATCGAGTCTATCAGATGATTCTTAGTGTCATCACATCCTTTTCAGCGCGATTTTCTGCTCGCCCGCTGTCACTCCCGGTCCTTCGCTCCACTTTCGTAACCCATCAATACCCAACGACACACTTCCACAGACCGCACACCACGATGCAGGCGAATCGACACACTACTGTCAGCGGCGGCGCCTCTCTCAAACCCGGAGCAGCCAGAGGAATATCTTCAACACTCACGACTGACAACAGCAGTCCTACGTTTGGGGCTAGGCTGGCGATTGACGACAGGCAACGGAGGACACCAAGTCCCCGTGGTGCGAATGGGGATGACGACTCTGAAGCCGAGTCCTACCGGGACGGTAGAAGAGACGAGGTCGACCGTGACACTCGCGGAAGAGCCTTTGCTTGGTGTCGAGACTTTCTGTCCGGGTCGTGGAAGACCATCTCTGAACAGGACTTTCAAATCAGTATAGTCAGGTTTGTTGTGACAAGCCAAATATAGTGTATGAAAAATGTGTTCACTCATCTCTTTCAGTAGTTAGCTTACTACTATGGCCTTATCTCATAGTCCCATCTCACTCTCTGTCTCTGTCTCTTGTCCTTGCTCTATGTGTGTGTATGTTTTGGGTTCGCAGCGGAGGACTCAGTAATCTCCTTTACAAGTGCAGTTTGCCAGACCATGTCAGTCCGGTTGGCGATGAGCCTGCCCGTGTGCTTTTACGGATATATGGAGCTATCCTACAGGTACGGAGCACACTCTCGCAGCTAGGTGTTGATTGTGTGAAGTGCCCCGAGAAGAGTCCAGCGCTTCGGCCCTTCTCGCTCTGCTAATTATCAGCGGATCAGGGTCATGAGTAGCCTCACAGCCTTTGCGCTCGACTGTCCTTTGCTTAATACCATTAATATCCACCGCAGATGATAATAAGTAACTAACATGTAGCCCCCAGTTAGTCAGGCATGTTGATGGTGTGTGTAGGTTTTGTCTAGTTGTCAAAAAACTATGCAAAAACTTAGTGTCAGAATTCATGGTATTCTGTAGCCTACATTTATCAGATGGAAAAAACAACACTCATGGAGATAGTTGTGTCAGTGATATGGGGTAGACTAACTGGATAATGGACCGTACTGTAATTGCACTGTGGAGTGGAGTACAACGTGGCATATTAAAGGTCATGATGACTTATGCAATCATGTTATCATGTACATTCAATTCATCCTGTTCTCCCTTCATGTTTGTATGACTGTGTGTGTGCGTGTGTGTGTGTACACTACAGGGGGTGGACTCTTTGGTCTTGGAGAGTGTGATGTTTGCCATCCTGGCAGAGCGAACTTTGGGCCCCCGGCTGTTTGGGATCTTCCCTGAGGGGAGACTGGAGCAGTACATACCTGTAAGGTTCTATCTATTACACACACACACACACACACACACACACACACACACACACACACACACACACACACACACACACAAACACACATACAGACATCATAGAGATACATGCCTCTCTCTCTCTCTCTCTCTCTCTCTCTTTCTCTTTCTCTCTCTCACACACACACACACACACACACACACACACACGTATGCACTTACAAACCTTCGCTTTTGGACAAAGGCGTCTGCCAAATAGCATAACCATAACTGTAGCATAACCGTAGCAAACCTACTTATACAGTACTTTTTCTCTCTTACACACACTCACACACACTCTGATTGTCTGTGCCTTACCTACAGAGCAAACGTCTGCGCACAGACCAGTTGGCCATTCCAGAACTTTCTTCGGAGGTCGCCACGAAGATGGCACGGTTCCACGGCATGAGCATGCCCTTCAACAAGGAGCCCAAGTGGCTCTTCGGGACCATCGACCGGTACACAGATCAGCTCCTGACTTTTACTAGTACTAGGACATGTTCGACAAAATACAACAGTATACCGTCATATCCCGACTATTAGCCGCGGCTTATACATAGATTTTGCAATATTTCTTCAGCTATGAGGTTAATACATGGGGACAGTTAATATGGTGTTAATATGGTTTTGTTTCTTTTAATTTGCATAAAACACAGTCCTGCGGCTTATACACGGGAAATTGCTGTAATGCAATCTACAGTTAACCAACTAATTAGTTAAACACGTGAAAATGTTAATCATTGTCCCCCTGAAAAACAAAGAAAGTTTCAGAATTCTGTTTCAGAGATTTAGAAAAATAAAAGTGGGAAACTTATGGAGATGTAGACATGCACACCCAGACACCCTCCACAGACACACAGACACACACACACACACACACACATACAGTATTTAGCATAAAGATAAAGACAGTTACATAATCTCAGTCCTCATGTCACAGAGCTTATTAGTGCCTAGACACAGAGATAAGATATAGCGAGTGCTCTCAGGACACTCCAATAGTCAAGAGCAGCATGAACACACTGACTGAGCCACGCTTATTCAAGAGACTCTTCAAACAGTAGGCTGTCTCGCTCCAGAGTTTAACAGTGTGTGTGTGTGTGTGTGTGTGTGTGTGCGCGTGTGTGTGTGTGTGTGTGTGTGTGTGTGTTGTCACAGGTACATGGAGCAGATAAAGACTCTGAAGTTTGTCCGGGACGCCCACATAAAGAAGTTCAACAAGCTGATGAAATATGACCTGCCCACTGAACTGGACAACCTGAGGTAAGACTGGAGAGAGAGAGAAGGTGTGTGGGGGGGGGGGGCGCACTTAAAGTGCTCAGTCAGAACCTCCTCATCGGGAGCAGGGTATGACATTAAACCACATGAAACCACTCTGAAGTAGCAGGATGGTGTAGAGGAAGAGAGAGATACAGAGAGGTGGAGTGAAAGAGGAGAGTGAGTGAGGAGAGAGCGAGAATGCGTTAGACGGAGGAGTGGAGTGTGAGAGGTCCTGATATGAGGGCTTGGAGAAGACATGCTGCTGCTGGGTCATACGAGCAGAGATGGACAAGAGTCTCACGGGACACCTGAGTCTGCTGTGGTAGCCGGTGCTGTGTTGGGCTGTGGTAGCCTGTGCTGTGTTGGGCTGTGGGGTGGCCTGTGCTGTGTTGGGCTGTGGTAGCCTGTGCTGTGTTGGGCTGTGGTAGCCTGTGCTGTGTTGGGCTGTGGTAGCCTGTGCTGTGTTGGGCTGTGGGGTGGCCTGTGCTGTGTTGGGCTGTGTTGTTTTCATGCACATCATTTTGTGAGGTTTTGCCTTTGGGTGAAGTCCCCCCCCCCCTCCCCACACACACACACACACACACACACACACACACACACACACACACACACACACTTCAGGGAATATGTGAGTGAGCTTATGAAGGGAAATTGACCCTCACAGCTTAAGCCTTATGAGCAACACCCAGGGGAGGGAGACAGCAGTGTGTGTGTGTGTGTGTGTGTGTGTGTGTGTGTGTGTGTGTGTGTGTGTGTGTGTGTGTGTGTGAGAGAGAGTAGGAGCTGAGATGTTCTGTCAAGCTCCTGGAGTCCTTATATGTGGGCTGTAAGCCAATGAAATACAATACCAAGGACAGTGTGTGTGTGTGTGTGTATGTGTATATATTTGTGTGTGTATTTTTGTGTATGTATGTTATGTATGTATGTGTGTGTGTGTGTGTGTGTGTGTGTGTGTGTGTGCGTGCGTGTGTGTGTGTGTGTCTATATGGCTCAACCAGTTCCCCCTAAAGCTTAGCTTGTGATTAGCAGAACTCAGAGGACCCCACATTCCACACATGCTGGTTCACTAAATCTGTCTCTCTCTCACACTCACACACACACATTTACACAGATATTTACACACACACACACACACACACACACACACACACACACACACACACACACACACACACTCATATACACACACATTTACATAGACATTTGCACACACACACTTATAAACACATCATACACTCATTCTCACCTACTCTTGGGCACAAACACTCACACACACACACACACACACACACACACACACACACACACACACACACACCATTAACCACTTCCTTACACACAAACGGACCAATGTTATGTGGGTGAAAGGTTAGAGCAGTGTGTGTTGGGGGGGGGGTTTGTGTTCTAATGATAATGGAACACTCCACCCCCACTCTTCCTGGTATAATGACCAATATACAGGAAGTGTTAGTTAACCTGAATGCCAGCTATAGACCCCCCCTCCACACAGACACACACACACACACACACACACACACACACAAACCTACACACACACACACACACACACACACACACACACACACACACACACACACACACACACACACACTCCCTATCATGTAACCAGTGGACCTGATCCTTATACTGTAGAGCTGTGTTCAGAGTGTGTGTGTGTGCGTTAGGCAGAGACCGAGATTGCATCACTGCGTTCCATCCATAGTAGTAGTAGAATGCGTAGCTGGTATGTATGAAATACGACTCCGTTTTGACCCATCTATTTCCTGTTCTTTTCATTCTCCTTTTTTTCTCTCTCTCTTCCCCTGTCTTTCTCTCCCTCTTTCTATATCCCTCCCCCTTTCTCTCTCTCCAACAATCTCTTCCTCTTCTCTCTTTTTCCCAATTCTTTCTCTCTCTCTTCCTTCTGTCTCTCCCTCTCTCCTTCCCCCCGACTCTCTCTCTATCCCCCTCTCAGATCACTGCTGGCAGCGACTCATTCTCCTGTGGTCTTCTGTCACAATGATGTACAGGAAGGTAAGATACACACACACACACACACACACACACACACAGCAAGCATATAGAAGCAGGTGGTACCAGGCCCACTAAAATGGACACCTAATTGAATCACGGCTGCATCCGTTCAGGGTGTTGCGTTATGGACATTGTGCGTTTGTGATTGTATCAAGTTAACAGACCAACCGTAAGGTCTGAATGCATAATGTGACTCAGTCGTCCAGTTCTACATGTGTGTGCGGACACGGTCGGTTATTTACATTACATACTGACCTGAACACTTTCAGTCGTCCAGTTGCGCGTGTGTGCGCGCACACGGTCGGTTATTTAAATTACATACTGACCTGAACACTTTCAGTCGTCAAGTTCTACGTGTGGTAGCGGTAGGACTAAGAGAGCACCACATCAACTCTCACATAATGTATCTATTTAATTAACTGATACATTCATTATTATTTTTTTATCTGCGCGTGCGTGGATACGGCCGGTTATTTACATTACATACTGACGTCAACACTTTCAGTCGTCAAGTTTTGCGTATGCGCGGACACGATCGGTTATTTACGTTACATACTGACGTGAACACTTTCAGTCGTCCAGTTCTGGCCCCTTGTGTTTCAGGGAACATACTAATGCTCGATGGGCGCCAGGCGGACGCTCCAGAGAAGCTGATGCTCATTGACTTTGAGTACAGCAGCTACAACTACAGGTACTTGGAAATAAAGTGTGTTTGTGTGTGTGTGTGTGTGTGTGTGTGTGTGTGTGTGACTGTGTTGACTTGTAACTATACTGATTGAATGATGCTGTTAAATGCAGTGTAGGTACTGTTCTTTACCTTTACTGTTGTTCCTGTGGGGGCTTTTGCTTAGCAATGTGT
>NC_085003.1:21936353-21943853 GCF_963854185.1 Sardina pilchardus
GGTCTGGTTAGCACAGGGACTGGTTGTGTGATGGAGCCGAGGACCGTGGGACTGGGGAGTGAGCTAATGGAGGCTCCAGTGGAGGAGGTGAATGTTCTCAGAGCACCGTAGTCAATATTGTTGTTGCGTTGGAGCGGTGTAGCTGGTAGAGGGGAGGCCAGGAGGGTTGAGTGGTAGCTGATATAGGTGAGTGGTTGCTAATCACCTCTTGGTTTAATGACACTTGACTGATCTTGATTTTGATTGAACTATGTATTTACTCACAACCGTACTCGGTGTTCACAGTTTGTTTATTTTTATTTGTTTGTTTGTCTGTTTGTTTGGGTCAGTTTGCCAGTTGAGTTTGGTTACCGTCCAAATATACATATTTTTACTTGACTGAAAGACACAGCCAAAAGAATGTAGACTTCCTCCAGTTATTGGAATGAACTGTAAAAAGAAGACTGTGGTTATGGGAACAGTACTGTGTGGTTTAATTCATTTAAATAGCATACAGACAAAGCACTCATTTGATGGATGAGGAATGATTCTGTCTAATTGACAGATGTGTTGAATTCTTTAAGACAATAATGAAGAATAGACGAGGCACCCAAACTGTAACTTCTGTGTGTGTGTGTGTGTGCGTGTGTGTGTGTGTGTGTGTGTGTGTGTGTGTGTGTGTGTGTGTGTGTGAGGCCAGATGTACTGTAAATGGCCTCCTCTACCTGCCCCGCTAGTCATGATGGCACATGTGTTAGTTCTCTGCTCCAGTCGTTAGGAGGGTTTACCTGAGGAGGCCACTGGTGGTATGTTTTCAACCCAACACACACTCACACACACACACACACACACCTGAGACTGACAGTGGCATTAGCACAAGTGTGTTTGGGATATGTTGGCTTCGTTCCCTTGGTGTTTGTTTAACCTCAGAGTTTAGCATATTGAGGACAATCTGTCGTCAGCTAAATGGCTTTACTAACTTCATCTCAAGTTTACCACTATATATGTTTTTACAGTTCCTACCGAAAACTATCAGTTATGTCGCTGTAGTTCATGTGTTCATTGTCAACAACTTTGCTGTTCATTTTGTATTTATTATCTGTCTTGCATTGACACTGTTGCATCTGTTATGCATATATTACTGCTAATAAACAATAATAAATATGATCATGTTTGGAGTGTAATTCTTGTCCAATCAGTATACTGCGTGTGAAGCTGGAGGTGCCAATAGAATAGACCAATCAGAGGCCTTGTCGTTTTCAGGCCTCTGTGTCTGTTGCATGTTCTCAGGTTGTCTGTCCCGATCTTGTGAATGCTTCAATTTGGTAAAAAAAATCAAATAAAAGTTCAGTTGGACTCATTTGATCTTAGAGTTCAAAGTAGGTCCCTTTCTTGTGAACGCGATATCTCAAAAATACCTTGAGACACGTTCTTCAAATATGGTGTGTACAGTCACTTGGACTTAGAGATCAACTGATGTATTTGATGTATTAGATGTAATACATACCTGGCCACACAAATGTATGTCAACCAGTGCTCCAGAAGCATAATGTAAGCCTCGGTAATTGTAGTAATTCCGTGTTCTGAACTCGTCTGCACTGGAAAATGATACTGAAAGGACTCTGCAGCATCACATTTCTGCTCAGGGTCCCTAAAGCTCGAGCTGCCGAAAATAGACCGCAGAGGCTCTGCAGTGTGTGTGTGTGTGTGTGTGTGTGTGTGTGTGTGAGAGAGAGAGAGAGAGAGAGAGAGAGAGAGAAAAAGAGAGAGAGCTAGAGAGAGAAGAGAGTCTCAGTAGCTCAGTGAACACTCGCTCTAGGAATGTGTGTGTGTGCACCACTGCTTCAGGACTGAGCTGAGGCCTGCTGAACAGCGAAGCCTGGGACTTGAGTTTATTTCACAGCTGACTGGACTTGCCTCTCTCCCGGGCAGCTGACTCGGGGGGGCTCCAGCCTGTAGTCCAGCAGGAGTCAGCAGAGAGGGGCTGGGACGGCTGGCAGCGCGTGCCTGTGGGATGGGAAATGCCTATATAAAGCCGTCTTGTTCTGTGGCGTTCCGGGCTGTTCTGTGCTGTTCTATTTGAGGCTCTCTTGGCTACGCCGTCACCTGTGGGAGCCGTTCCACGCTGAGCGCCATATGCAGGGCAGGAGGAGGGGGAGGGGGTGTTTAGAGACCATGGACAGCTCGGTGGCAGGAGGGCTTGTGTTTAGACTGCTGAGGTAAACAGTGACTGCCCTCTGGTTCACGCATGGATTGCCTCAGTGACCAAAATGGAAACTTGACATCTGGCATCTGGCCTGTCTCAAGATTGTGTGTGTGTTTGTGTGTGTGTGTGTGTGTGAGAGATTTAATGTTTGAACAAGTGACAGTGTGTGTGTGTTAGCGGCGTCATGTTGGCTGTTCTGTGGCGGTGGCTTGCCGTGCTCTGGTTGTGGTTCTGGGCGTGGGTGCGGTTCGGATCACAGTGGGCCCGCACCAGGCAGGCCGCACAGCCACCCCTCACACTGGACAGTGACATCCCTCAGGAGGAGGAGCTCTGTTATAGCCAATCAGAGGAGTGGAAGACTGACCAATCAGCCAGGACCTACGGTTACCATGACGACGCAGCGATGGTGGCTGTGCAGACAAGCACTCACACTTTCTACGTACGTTGGAACGCTCACACTCATGCATGATTCTTAAATGTCTCACCTGTGCAACAGGTGTGCAAGAAGGAATGATGTGTGTGTGTGCGTGTGTGTGTACAGGTGGACCTGGAGCGTCTAGCAGAGTGTGGCGAATATTTCCGGGCCCTCTCCCACTCCAGTATGATCGAGACGAGCCAGCGGCGGATTGTTCTAGAACACGTGCCCTCCGAGGTCTTCCACAGCCTGCTGCAGTTCTACTTCCTGGGTCACTTCCGCATGGCGCCGTCACACCTGCCCGCCAACCTCCAGGTGAGTAGCTACCTGCTCTCCTCCGCCTACACCTCCCGCCTGCTGGCCCACCTGTCCTCGCTCCTGACGCCACTCACCTGCCCGGCGTACCTGGAGCTGTCCAAGCGGCTGGGCTGCCCCGAGCTGCGCCACCAGGTGCTCCTCTACCTGAGCGCTCACCTGTTGGAGCTGCCGCACCTGAGTCGGGCGCTGGAGCCCCGCGAGAGAGAGCTGCTCCCGGACCTGCGCTCCGCCGGAACCCTCCGTCTCTGCTGCCTGCGCAAGGAGAACCTGTGCGCGCGGAACGCGCTGGAAACTCAGGCGGTGCGGAGGGTCTTCTGCCTGGAGGAGGGGGAGGGGGAGGGGGTGGAGACCACGGGGTGGACCCCGCTGACGGAGATGCCGTTCCAGGCGGATAAGTGGTGCTTCACCACGGCGGTGCTCTTCAACTACCTCTACCTCGTCGGAGGCTACCGCCACCGGGCCGCCCGCGGATACGAGTTCAAGATGGCCTCGTTCCGCTACAACCCCCTCACCCAGCAGTGGGCCCCAGTGGCGCCCATGATCAAGGTGCACAGCAGCATGCAAGCAGTCCACTAGTCACGCTTAATGCACCCATAGTCAACATGCACAACAGTCTAGTACTAGCAGTACACTAGTCACGTTTAATGCACCCATAGTCAACATGCACAACAGTCTAGTACTGGCAGTACACTAGTCACGTTTAATGCACCCATAATGCACTCATAGTCAACATGCACAACAGCATGCAAGCAGTCCGCTAGTCACGCTTAATGCACCTATCAACATGCACAGCACAACAGCCTGCTAGCAGTCCGCTAGTCACGCTTATTACACCCATAGTCAACATGCACAACAGCCTACTAGCAGTCCACTAGTCACGCTTAATACATTTACTTTTACTCATTTGGCAGACACATTTATCCAGCCAAATGCAATGTACCGGTAATGTAATGTAATCCAAAGCAACTTACAATAATGGAACAACATTTTGGCTATATAGCGCTGCGCTACATCGTTAGTATAACGTTTAAACTACAGTGCAGAGGAGACTTTAGCTAGGAGTTGTCAGTGCATCTGTCAATACTAGGACTAGAGGATACTTACATCCATGATCAAGATGCCCAGCAGTCTGCTAGTCATGCTTATTACACATTACATTATTCTTACTACTCATTATTAGTGGGCTTGCTGCAAGGCTATCTATATTGTTTTTCTTTGCCCGTTTTTTTAAGACGCCTCTTCTCCTAGAGCGTTTGAGCTATCGACGCGGTTCAAACACTAAAAAATCAGGCCCGATCCGGTGTAGGTTGCTTGTTAATGTCGGATGGCTGCCGGTTGTCGTTTTTCCGTTATTCCCGTTTTTAGACCCTTGTAGTTCCGCCATGCTCCACCAGAGGCGTTTCCCCGTTGAAATTAATGGGGGACTGTTCAGGCGTTCACATCACTGCCCCCTGGTGAGCAAGCCCACTCTTGCAGCTCCTCCACGGAGAGGCACATTTCTAGTTACACCAGTTACACAGGCACTCAGTCAAGATGGCATCTAGTTATTACACCAATCATGATGTAATTAGAGTCAACTAGACTACAACACCAATTACACAGTCACTCAACACGTCATCTAGTTATGAGTCGACCACTACTATTGCCTCACATTTACTGTCAACTTCAGCTACCATTTACTCTATGAGTAACGCTGTTAATTATTACACCAATCACATTACAACTAATCCTGTCGACTTTAGACTTTTGGCTTAATATTTGCTTGTCTGTGTGTGTGTGTGTGTGTGTGTGTGTTTTGTGTGTGTATTTCGGTGTGTCCATAGCACAGACGTCACTTCAGCGCGGTGGCGTGTGCGGGGTGTGTGTATGCCGTGGGCGGCTGGTACCTGGACTCGCTGGTGACCCCTGACTCCAGCACGAGCCTGTACACGGCGGTGGAGCGCTACGACCCCTGGGCCGACCGCTGGGCCTTCGTGGCGTCGCTGCCGCTCAGCGACTTCCGCTTCAGCCTGTCGCTGGCGCACGACTCGCCCCTCACGGCCGCGCGCGCCGACTGCCTCTACGTGCTGGGCAGCATCTACCGGACCGGGGAGAAGCTGGTGCTCCGGTACAGCACCACCAACGGTGTGTGTGTGTGTGAGTGGGTGTCTGTGTGTGTGTGTGTGTGTGTGTGTGTGTGTGTGTGTGTGTGTGTGGGTGTGTGTGGGTGTGTTTGTGTGTGGGTGTGAGTCCGATATAGCACCACCAACAGTGTGTACTGTATGTGTGTGTGTGTGTGTGTGTGTGTGTGTGTGTGTGGGTGTGGGTGTGAGTCCGATATAGCACCACCAACGTTGTGTGTGTGTGTGTGTGTGTGTGGGGGGGGGGGGGGCTGATACAGTACCACCAACTGTGAGACGGATGGAGGCAAGAGACAGGAGAAGCACAGAGTGTGTGAGGGGAAGTGTGCATGAGTCCCTGGGGTCCTGTGGATCCAGTGCTAAGTATCAAGAATATTGATTGATGAAATCGGTGTATAAGTATCAACTGTCTCTCTATCTTCCTGTCTGTCTGTCTGTCTGTCTGTCTGCTGTCAGACTGCTGGTCGGAGCTCCTGCCCACTTTGACCCGAACGGATGCCCTCATGCCCAGCCTCTTCTTCCTGGGTGCCACAGACAAGCTGCTGGTGATTGGCGGAAACAACACCGAAACCATGGTAACCTCATTCTGTGTGGACTCTCAGCGCTGGGGGCGTGTCCGGAGCATGGAGAGAACAGCTCTCATTGGTCAGGGGACAGTTGTGGACGGCGAGGTCATCATATCAAGTTTAAAACATGACGCTGTGATCAGACTGAATACGGACTCTCTCTCCTTCTCCCTCCTCCCCCCTCTCCCCATCCCTACCTGCTACGAAAGTGTCTTCCACCTCTACTTTTAACACACCGCAAACGTCCAACAAACGTATTACAAACGTCCAACAAACTTATTACAAAGTATAACAAATATCTTTAAACATATTACAAATATCTTATAAACGTATTACAAACATCTTGCTCAGCATGTCTTGCCCTGCACCTCCCCATCCCTACCTGCTACGAGAGCCTCTTCCACCTCTTTTTAATTCATCGCACACGTATTACAAATGTCTTATAAACGTCTTACTCAGCATGTTTTGTCCCTCCTCATGCAGTTTGTTGTAGCATACACTGTGTCTATGCAACAGAACTGAGAGAGACTTTAGGCAAACACCACTCCACCTCACGTGTGTGTGTACACTTGTGTAAGTTTAACTACATACAATACATACCGTACACACATTCAAATCCACTTTTATGCTGCTTCTACTTCTTATGGTTATGTTTATGGTTATGGTATTGAGAAGACACTTTCGTCCAAAACAACATACAAATTACATAACATGAAGAGTTAAATTTAATGGTGAACAATTGAAAAGTTGGTTACTATTTAAGGAGAATAGCAATAATAAACAACAATGGCAATTCAATCAATAGCTTAAGGAAAAAAACTAAATACTATGATATACAAACCATAATGCTTTATAAACTAAGTGCATGTTGAACAGATATGCCTTAAGATCCTTGGTGAATAGCTGTTTTAGCTGTAAACACCAAAAGCTCAGTTTTTGAGAGATTAAGCTGAAGGTATTCTTATAGCATGCAGAAATCCAATGGGAAATGCTGGAGTCCTCAGGTGGGAAAGATAGATGTTGAGTGTCATCTGCATAGCAATGGTAGTCAAATCCATGGGAGTGAATGGTCTCACCTAAGGAAGTGGTGTAAATAGAGAAAAGCAGGGGCCCTAATACTGATCCCTGAGGCACACCTGGAGAGGTCACGAGACTTTGATACCTGTCCCTGCAAAGACACGGTGAACGAACGCCCTTTAAGGTATTCAAACCAGTCAAGAGCTTTCCCAGAAATTCATGGTTCATGGTTAGTATCAAAGGCTGCAGATCAAGTACAGGATAATTCTGAGATATTACTAGAATCCTGTAGTTATTGTATTATGACGATTTACTAGAGTTATCATTCTGTTCAAATATGTATTAAATATGACTGCTGTACACCTATAATTTTCAATGAGAATGTTTGTTGTTGTATTATTATCCCTTTTGACAAAAACCTCTGCAATGATCCATAACCATATTATTATAAAAATGTGTTCCTAGGACACAGTTGGATATCAGGCACATGTCCTTGCAGGACATATTGATGTGTGTCAGTCTAATAACCCTGTCATGTCAGCCTGTCCCTGCTTCCAGTTTAAACATTAAACATTTGACATTGTTTCACTATGTTCGCAATCTGACCTCTAATTCTCCTTGAGGATACTGTATGCCGTGTGGAGCTCTGCCCACTTAAGGTGTGTGTGTACGGTTTTGTTGATGTTTCGTACTGTTATGTACTGTATGTGAGGTTCTGTGCACTTAAGATATGTGTGTAAGGTTATGTTGATGTTTCTGTACTGTGTGTGTGTGTGTGTGTGTGTGTGTGTGTGTGTTAGTTAATGTTACTGTGTTGTCATGTTTGCTTTTATGCCAAACTGGTTGTAGCTGATTGGTTGCTATGTGGGCACCTGGTTG
>NC_085003.1:21948853-21958853 GCF_963854185.1 Sardina pilchardus
AATGTTCTTTTACATCTCTCTACTCCTTTCTTCTTCTCCACTCCTCCTCTCCTCTCCACTCCTGCTCTCCTCTCCTGTTCTCTACTTCTCTCCTCCTCTCCACTTTTCCTCTCCTCTCTTCAACTCCTCCTCTCCACTTTTCCTCTCCTCTCTTCTACTCCTCTCCATCTCTCCTCTTCTCCCCCACTCTCCTGTCCTCTCCTCTTCTCCTCTTTTCCACTCCTCCCCTCCTCTCCTCCTCTCCTCTTCTCCATCTCCCCTCTTTCTCCTCTCCTCTCCTCCTTTCCCCTCTCCAGCTAAGGGCCCTGGGTGTAGTTCCTATGTGCTCTTATCAGTATGAGAGAATGTTCAACACCACCCGCATCCCTGGCATTGAGACAGGTAAGCATGAGGGCTGTACCACTTTACCACCACACACACACTTACACACACACAAACACACACACTCACACACCCACATACGCCCACACACACACATTTCTGGAATAGACAGATGAGTCTCTGAGCCCGTCCTCAACTTGTGAATGTGTGTGTGTGTGTGTGTGTGTGTGTGTGTGTGTGTGGCTAGATTTCGTGCAGCACCTGTCGGACCGTAAGCATGTGGTGGTGTACCACCGCGGGCGCTTCTATAAGGTGTGGCTCTACTTCGGGGGCCGCCACCTGTGGCCGTCTGAGCTGGAGCTGCAGTTCCAGAGGATCCTCAATGACCCCTCACCCCCGCAACCGGGAGAGGTCAAACTAGCCGCCCTCACCGCCGGGAACAGGTGACACACACACACACACACACACACGTGATCCCACCCTGATGGAGTATGCACACACACACACACACACACGTGACCCCACACTGATGGAGTATGCACACACACACACACGTGACCCCACACTGATGGAGTATCCATACACACACACACATAAGTGATCCCACACTGATGGAGTTTGCACATACATGCACACACACACACACACGCACGCACACACACACGCTCACACTCACACTCACACACTCCCTCAAACGAGTAACCCTAACCCTAACACACATCATGACACACAACCATTACTGTCCTCATCCGCCGTATCACATGTCGGCCCTCCTGTATCCCAGAGTTCCCTGGGCTCGTGCGCGTCTGAAGTACTTCAGTGAGGGAGTGAACAGGGCGTCCCTGGAGGCCATCGAGACGGCAGCGTTCTTCCTCACGCTCGACGACGAGGCCCACGGATACGACCCAGAGAAGCTCAAGTCACTGGACATGTACGCCAAGTCCTTACTGCACGGGAAATGCTACGACAGGTGCGCTCTTCCTGCTGCCGTCTCATTGGCTGATGTGTTAGTGATGAGAGGGAGAAATTGTTCTGATTAAACCCTCTCTCTCTTCCTGTCGTGTTCTTTCTCTCTCTCTCTCCCTCGCTTCTTCTCTCTCTCTCCCTTCCTCTCTCTCTCTCTCTCTCTCTGTTTCAGGTGGTTTGATAAGTCCTTCTCCCTGATTGCCTATAAGAACGGTAAAATGGGCGTCAATGTGGAGCACTCATGGGCCGATGCTCCTATAGTGGGACACATGTGGGAGGTGAGGAACAACCTCACTCTGTGTGTGTGTGTGTGTGTGTGTGTGTGTGTGTGTGTGTGTGTGTGTGTGTGTGTGTGTGTGTGTGTGTGTGTGTGTGTGTGTGTTTGTGTTTGTGTTAACAGCGTTGTCTTTCTCTGCAGTACATGTTGGCCACTGACTGTGTGTGTGTGTGTGTGTGTGTGTGTGTGTGTGTGTGTGTGTGTGTGTGTGTGTGTGATTTTCTCTGCAGTACGTGTTGGCCACTGACTGCTTCCAGCTGGGCTACACAGACGAGGGCCACTGCAAGGGGGACGTCAGCAAGGGTCTGGCCCCCCCCTCCAAACTCCAGTGGGACATTCCAGTGGCAGTAAGCGCATAGCAACTCATTCACAGTTACATTCCAGTGGCAGTAAGTGCATAGCAACTCATTCACAGTTACATTCCAGTGGCAGTAAGTGCATAGCAACTCATTCACAGTTACATTCCAGTGGGGGTGGCGCATAGCAACTCATTCACAGTTGCATTCTAGTGGCAGTAAGCGCATAGCAACACATTCACAGTTACATTCTAGTGGCAGTAAGCGCATAGCAACACATTCACAGTTACATTCCAGTGGCAGTAAGCGCATAGCAACACATTCACAGTTACATTCCAGTGGCAGTAAGCGCATAGCAACTCATTCACAGTTGCATTCCAGTGGCAGTAAGCAAATAGCAACTCATTCAAACTTGTTACATTCCAGTGGCAGTAAGCGCATAGCAACTCATTCACAGTTACATTCCAGTGGCAGTAAGCGCATAGCAACACATTCACAGTTGCATTCCAGTGGCAGTAAGCGCATACTGTAGCAACACATTCACAGTTGCATTCCAGTGGCAGTAAGCGAATAGCAACTCATTCACAGCTACATTCCAGTGGCAGTAAGCACATGGTAACTCATTCACACTCGTTACATTCTCACATCCATTTGGTGGCTGAGTGAATGTGTACAACTGAGCACATTTTTGTGATGCTCTCCGTTCATCTAGTGTCAGGAGCTCATCGAGGGCTCATACCAGCTGGCGAAGGAGATCGCCGATGACGTGGACTTCCACGGCTACGTGTTTGATGAGTTTGGCAAAGGCCTGATCAAGACATGCAGGACCAGCCCTGACGCCTTCATCCAGATGGCTCTGCAGCTAGCGCACTACAGGGTAAGGACTTCACATTAGGACCCTACTAAGTATGCACTTCAGCTAGCGCACTATAGGGTAAGGACATCACATTAGGACCCTACTAAGTATGCACTGCAGCTAGTGCACTACAGGGTAAGGACTTCACATTAGGACCCTACTAAGTATGCACTGCAGCTAGTGCACTACAGGGTAAGGACATCACATTAGGACCCTACTAAGTATGCGCTTCAGCTAGCGCACCACAGGGTGAGGACATCACATTAGGACCCTACTAAGTATGCGCTTCAGCTAGCGCACCACAGGGTGAGGACATCACATTAGTACCCTACTAAGTATGCACTGCAGCTAGCACACTACAGGGTAAGGACATCACATTAGGACCCTACTAAGTATGCACTGCAGCTAGCGCACTACAGGGTAAAGACATCACATTAGGACCCTACTAAGTATGCACTGCAGCTAGTGCACCACAGGGTGAGGACATCACATTAGTATCCTATTGAATGTTCTCTGCAGATAGTGCACCACAGGATAAAGACCTCACCGTATGACCCTACCAAGAGTGCAGTAATCACAGTACATCCTCAAATACAGTAATCACATCTATCAGGTACACATCCGTACTCTGTAGTATTCAGAGTAATCGCTTCCAGTTTCTCCTTTATCTGATGGCGTCAGATTACTGATAAAATAGATAATGTCATTCTAGAGTTATTATTAGTCCACAATAATGTTGATCATGCAAAGAATAAAAGTTTGTTTCAGTCTTTAGTAGTTCTGGGGCATACTTTTTGTGAGTGTACAGTTAGTACAGTAGGCTTTTGTAGCATGAGTGATAATCGTGTGTGTGTGTGTGTGCGCATGTGTGTGTGATGTAGGATAAGGGCGAATTCTGTCTGACCTACGAGTCATCCATGACACGGATGTTCCGTGAGGGTCGGACAGAGACGGTTCGCTCCTGCACCTCTGAGTCCACAGCCTTCGTCAAAGCCATGGAGAACCTCAAGGAAAAGGTACGCACACACACACACACACACACACACACACACACACACACACAGGAGACATGCACGAGCTAGGAGTTGAACTGTAGAGCCAGGAGGAGCCACCAGATGGCGACCCACTCTGTTTCAAAGTCACATGAGAGAGACATGAACACAAACAAACCCATGCAGCACGTGCAGCTCCAGTTAAGAGGACTGGGATCAAGACTTTGACAGCATCGGCTGATTTCATCATGGTTGTTTGGCCGCCTGGGACATGTTCTGGTCAGCTGTATTTGTTCAGGGTCGTCCTCACATAGAGGTTCTGCTGGTGGTCATGACATCTGGTCAGCCTGCCTCTCTGTGTGTGTGTGTGTGTGTGTTTGTGTGTGAGAGAGAGAGAGAGAGCATGTGAGCATGTATGTGTTCATGTGTGTTTCATGTGTGTGAGTAAGTAACATCAAGCTGGTGTGCATGTAAGAGCATTGGCTATGAGCATTTATACTGTAGAGTATCTGTTTGTCTGCATGTGAGTAAGATACACATGTGTCAGTGTGTATATGTGTGTGTTCTTAATTGTTTGGTACATACCAATTGTTTGGTATGTGTGTGTTCGTATGTTGTAATTTTTGTTTTGTTTGTGTGTTTTCTTAATTGTTGTTTTAGTATGTGTGTGTGTTCTTAATTTCTGTTTTGGTGTGTGTGTGTGTGTGTTCTTAATTTCTGTTTAGGTGTGTGTGTTCCTAATTTTTGTTTTAATATGTGCGTGTGTGTGTGTGTGTGTTCTTAACTGTTGTTTTGGTATGTGTGTGTGTTCTTAACTGTTGTTTTGGTATGTGTGTGTGTCCTTAATTGTTGTTTTGGTATGTATGTGGGTTCTTAATTGTTATTTTGGTATGTGTGTGTGTGTGTATTCTTAACTGTTGTTTTGTTATGTGTGTATGTGTTCTGAACTGTTGTTTTGGTATGTGTGTGTGTCTGTGTAGAAGGAGCAGCGCTTGGCTCTGTTCCGGAAAGCGTCGGAAAAGCACCAGCACATGTACCGGTTGGCAATGACCGGCGGGGGCATTGACCGTCACCTCTTCTGCCTCTACATCGTCTCCAAGCTGCTTGGCATCGACTCACCTTTCCTCAAGCAGGTAGGACACACACACACACACACACACAGACACACACACAGACACACAGACACAGACACAGACACACACACACACACACACACACACACACACACACACACACACACACACACACACACAGACACACATACACACACACACACACACACACACATACACACACACGCACACACATGCACATCCACCCACACACACACACACACACACCTTTGAACAGACTTGGAACTAGATGCCCTAGTTGGAAGTTATGACAGCACGAGGCCGTGAATAGCTGTGTTCCACTGTAGCACGGGTCACAGAGGAAACTGTGCTGCCATAAAAATCTCTCCACTGCTGCCATGAGATATCTCCCAGTCAGTCACTTCCTCATAAGTCAGCAAGCCTTCCTGTGAAGGTCAAAAGCCCTCTATCTCTCACTTCCTACAGTAGTATCTCCGCGGGTCTCAAACCAGCCACTAGGCTCCATCCACTATTCGGCTGTTTTAAGACAATGCAAACAAAAACAACAACAAAAGCAAGCTTCATTCAACACGTACACACACACACACACACACACACACACACACACACACACACACACACACACGTGCGCACACATGCACGCACACACACACACACACGCACACTCTCCCAGCTATTTCCTTGAAGGATGTGTGTTGAGGTCTCCTGAGTTCACATGCCTGGACACACCTCACACCTCCACTGGGTGTCACACACACACGCACACACACACACACTCACACACACACACTCTCTCCGTGTCTCCGTAGGTGCTGTCGGAGCCCTGGCGCCTCTCCACCAGCCAGACCCCCCAGCAGCAGATCAACCTGGTGGACCTGCAGAAGCACCCCAAATACGTGGGCCTCGGAGGAGGCTTCGGCCCGGTGAGTCACACCGCTGCACACACACACACACACACACACACACACACACACACACACACACACACACCCACACACACACACACACACACACACACACACACACACAGAGTTTGAAAACACATTCTTGTATTTCCAGGTGGCGGATGATGGTTATGGCGTTTCTTATATTATCATTGGGGAAAATCTCGTCACATTCCACATCTCCAGCAAATTCTCCAGCCCGGAGACGGTGAGACACACACACACACACACACTCACACTCTTTCTCACATACACACATACACACTCACATGTTATACAGACACTCTCTCTCTCACACAAAAACACACATAAATACACACACCCTCCCTCTCTCTTTTGCACACACACACACACACACACACACACACACACACACATTCACTCTTTCTCACACACACACACACACACACACACATTGTTTGTCTCTTTCTCTCTCTCTCTCTCTCACACACACACACACACACACACACACAGACTGAGTAGTAGTGTCGTTCTCTGTCCCTGTAGGATTCCTACCGGTTTGGCCAGAACATCCGCCAGGCCATGCTGGACATCCGAGCGCTCTTTGAGGTGAAGAACGACAAGAAGAAGGAGAAGGAGGAGAAAAAACACATGTAGCCTTGACCACCGCGCACCTCACGTGACACACCCCAGCTGCTACACACCTCACGCGACACACAATCACTCTTAAAACCGGACAAGACAGACACCGAATCTCCAGCCTTTATTTCAAATGAGCTTCAAGTCTCCAAGGATGGATATTTACATAGATGGGGACTACATCAGGTGGACAGGTAGCAAGGCACTGACTGAGAATGAAGACTAAAATCTAAAATCGAAGCCGTTGAGTCTTCATAGCACTTTGTCCATAAGATGTGCGGTGACGAGAGTGTTCATGTTGCACATCAGGCTGAAGGGCGAGTCGGGACGTGTACAGAGCTGGAGTCAGCTGCTTTTCGAGATTAGGATGGAAATAGTGCCTCTTAAAGTAGAGACTCTCAGCTGCTGAGAGAAAAGCATCTCAGATGCAGAGAGTAGAGCATCTTCGCTGCAGAGTAGAGCATCTTAGCTGTACAGAGTAGAGCATCTCAGATGCAGAGAGTAGAGCATCTCAGATGCAAAGAGTAGAGCATCTTAGCTGCAGAGAGTAGAAGATCTCAGATGCAGAGAGTAGAGATTAAGATGTACAGTAACTAGCACCGTAAGCTCTACTCCCTCCCCCAGTAATATTCATTAAGAGACCCTCTTGTCAGCTGCTTTTTGAGATGAACTAAAATGGAACTAGCGCCACACTGACTAGCTCTCTTGTGCCCAGATAGCAACATCAGATTGGCCACTGGATCACCATCTCATTAAATTGGATTTGTCATGAATATTCAAAAAATACATGACATGTTATTAAAACGATGGATGAAGTATAACTGAATAAGTGAAAAAAGGTTTTAGACGAGTAGTGGCAAATATATTGGGGCGCTTGTCGGCAACCTGCCAGAGGATCGCCAGAGAACCCCAGACCTGCTCCCAGGGGCCGACAACAATGAATGAATGAATGTGTGATGAGATGCGTTATATTGATATGTGGCCCCTGAAATAAGTGTGTGTGTGTGTAATGTGTGTGTGCGTGTGTGTGTGTGAGAGGGATACATGTGGTACAAGTGTGTGTGTATATGTACAGTTGTAAATACTCTGAGCTTTGGGCTATGTACAGAGGAGATTAATTATTTATGGGTGATGTGTATTTATTAGATATAAAGACTGTTGTCGTTTTTGGATGTGTTGTTCTTTATGTTCTGTGTTCTATTGGTACATTCACATTCAATTTTGGGGAAATATGGAGTTTTGAGTCATTATTTCCACTTGTATAATGAATACTAGAACCCCAAGATAAATCTGCAAACCATAGATGACATCACATATCAAAACACTACACACGTCACATATACACATCAAAGCATACGTCAAACATCAACACCCACGAAACACACACATGCCGTGACATCGAAACACACTTCACAGCAAAAAACACATCAAAACACACACACACACACACACACACACACACACACATCAAAACACGTTACACACACAGACACAGATGAAAACACACGTCCCACGTATGGTGTATGGTTTGTTGTGTTTATTAGGCCTGGTATCAAGCAGCTATTCAGTGGAGATCAGGCCTGATCATGTCCAGTGAGACGATGAGTACAAAACGATCATAGACACCCACGCAAACTGACCATTGACAACCATTAACATATTAATTACAGACACCCACAGACTGACCATTAACATATTAACAATTACAGACACCCACGCAAACTAACCATTGACGATTACAGACACCCACAGACTGACCATCAACATATTAATGATTACAGACACCCACAGACTGACATTAACATATCCCATCCAGTGGTGCTCTGGCCTGATGAGGATGAAATGATTACAGATACCCACATAGACAGACGTTATATAGAGGATAATCTGATCACAGACAACCACGCAGTTCAGACTGACAATCAGCAAATCGTCACCCCATCTTATGTGGATCTTGATCATATCAAGTTTTCATTGGCTATTTAATGATATGATATAGAATGTTTCTCCTCTTTACATTTAAATATGTCACATCCCTAGTGTGTGTGTGTGCGCGCGCGCACATGTCTGTGTGAGTGATTCCCTGGCTTTAAACAGCAGCATAGATTCAGACAGTGCTTCCTGAATAAGTTCCTGAATAAGTGCAGGTGTGTGTGGTGTGGGTGTGTGCGTGTGTGTGTGTGTGTGTGTGTGTGTGTGTGTGTGTGTGTGTGTGTGTGTATGGGGTGGGGGGGGGGTGCGTGTGTGTGTATGTGTGTGTATGTGTGTATGTGTATGTGTGTGGGTGGGTGCGTGTGCAGGTGTGTATGTGTGTTTGTGTTTGTGTGTGTGTGTGTGTGTGTGTGTGTGTGTGTGCATGCATGTGCGTGCATGTTAGCCTAGAAAATAAAGTGCTCACATTCTAAGGCCAAAGTTGTATCATCGGCAAATTTGATTCAATCATTCTGTAGGAATAAACTGAAGGCTGAGGGCTGAAGACTGAAGATTGGGTAAGATGAGGTGAGGTGACACAGCAGGTGGGTCCTGGGTCCCTCTGATGAGTGATTGACATCGAGATAGTTAAATAGGCCAACAGGACTGTCCTGAATCCTGCTTCCTCAGTTCTCCCGCCTCTCGAGGGAAGGTCACTGATTGGCCTGTGAAATTATCCATCAAATAATTAGAAATATAGTTGGGTCACTGAGTACTATTAATACTACAATATGGATATGATAACATAATAATGTTTTTTCACAGTGTATGGTGCATGTGTATGTATGGTGCGGTGTGTGTGTGTGTGTGTGTGTCAGCATTGTGTCATTGTGCTAAAGAATTCGACTGGAATCACCATACACCGCAGTGGCAACTTAAACATAATTAAAACAGTGTGGCCATTAGTAAACATTAGCCTATAGCATTCCTGCATGACTCATTGCTGTCATTACCCTACTCACTTAGTCCACTCGGCAATGTTTTTGGTTCACGATTTTAAAGAGAACAAGGGCGGGGGAGGGATGGAGACTTGACCGCAGTGTGACTGTGTTACACTGTGTCACACTGTGTCACTCAGAGTAGGCCTACTGGTGTGGCTGCAATAGCCAGATCAATTTCTCGATAACTTCACTAGAGAGGGGAAACATTTTGTTGACGACTAGTCGACTACTGCCTACAACGCCAACTAGTGGATGAAACAGTCGACTAATAGTCGACTAGTCGACTAATCAATTACTACTAGTCGACTAATTAATTAATCAATTAGTTGACTAGTTGGTGTGTGTGTGTGTGTGTGTACCTGGCGTGAGGGGAATCCTGGTGCCTGAGGCTTTGAGCACCACTTCCAGGGCGCAGGCCTTCCCAGCATGCTCTGTTTTTTCCCACAGCTTCACAGTCACTTCCTCCCCCTTCACCAGCCAGTTCAGCTTGTTGCCTAGGTAACTGACACCGGTCACGCTCAGCTCTGCAATGGCTCCAGACAGGATAGGAGAAAAGGACAGGCAGTCCTTCTGGACCCTAAAGGATGTCCCACATGCCACTCATTCAATCCAACCAATCAGGTCAAATCATACAATGCCTAGTTCCGCCCACATGATCTGACTATAAAGCATTGTAATTGTACAGCTATGTCAAAACATCACAGCTTTGTCATGTGATTTAGATCAGACTCATTCCAATGAG
>NC_085003.1:21966353-21976353 GCF_963854185.1 Sardina pilchardus
GTAGGTGTGTGTGTGTCTGTGAGTGTACCTGTACGATTGTCCAGGCTGTAGGTGTGTGTGTGTGTGTGTGTGTGTGTGTGTGTACCTGTACGAGTGTCCAGGGTGTAGGTGTGTGTGTGTCTGTGAGTGTACCTGTACGATTGTCCAGGCTGTAGGTGTGTGTGTGTGTGTGTGTGTGTGTGTGTGTGTGTACCTGTACGAGTGTCCAGGCTGTAGGTGTGTGTTGCCTCTTCCTCCTCGCCCATCCTCATCTTCACAGCGAACGGGCAGGGCACGTCGGCACGGTGACAGTCTCCGGCCTGTCCGTTATAAATCCCGCCCATGTGCATGATGCTGCCGTAGACTCTCCATCCCAGCAGCCCATTGGCCAGCGGAGGCAGGAAGCGGGAGTCAGGGGGCAGCGTTGCCGTGGTGAAGATGTATGGGTCGCTCGGGTCACTGGCCATCACGGGCGCCCCCTGGCTTCTGCTAGGCCAGGAGTACAACAGGACAGCATTAAACTTTACATCGGCCACAGACAACAACAGCCTCCATCCCAATGTGAAATTATAACAGATCTGTGATATGATAGCCAGCCTAGTCAAAAATCCAGTCACATTATACCTGCAAAAAAGAACCGTTTAAAATCATATAGTTACGTTCCTTTTTGAGAGCCATCTGTGTGAACTGTGAAGTTTGCTGAGCAGGTAAGTGACCGCTATGGCCATTACCAAAGCAGCGGAGATTCCCCTCCGTTTCATATCGTAAAGACCAACACACACGCACTGAGGAGCGCGTTATCGGACGCGGACGCAGCCGTGCATGCTGACGCGTCTTCAGCTCTGTGTTGCAATGATGCCAGCATCTGCACCCTGCAATATTGGAACAGGGAGGCAGACGGAGACAATCGCATGCTTACGTGAAAAGAAGGCGGCGGTGTGTCGGCTCCTGTGAAAACTCCCGGTGGATGGAATGTGCCCCTGCATAGAGAAAAGACGGTGATGTTTAGCCAGCTCAACAAATGCGTCTGGTTACAGGACGTTTGTAGACGAACATACCACAACGTAAGCCTGTGTGGGTTGTAGGGCATTTAAACGAGTATTTTTACGGTGTAAAGGTTATTTTAGGCTACTATATTGCAGCGGGTCATGTGATGTCAGTAACTTTGTTGAGAAAAGCCAGCAGAGGAGGGCGGGCTCAGAAGTGCGACCAAAAGAGCGAGGGTACGGGGCGTGTTCTCGCCAGTCCGTTTGCTATGCTTACAAAGTTTTCGAGATATTCAATATAATTAGCCTATATGATTCAGTCAATTTGAGTGGGTTGTTTACCAATTTAATTTCAGAATAGTAATGTTAAAGAGTTGACAGCTAGGGCTGTAACTTTAGGCTATGGACTCTGGTCAAACTCGCTAAACGTAACCACATAGAAATAGCCTACCACCAATTATTATTTTGAAATATATATGCCAGGATACTAACTTACTTATTGATTTATTCAAAGCGACTTATCTTTATGTCAGTCATTATAAGGGCTAGACTCCGCTGAGCAGCTCAGGATAGGCAATATGCTACAGCAGGAGGCTGCAATATCTATCATTCGCCTTTTGTGTGCAAGATGATGTTGAACATGTCCCATTTCTCAGGAGGAGGTTCATTTGCTGCGAAGGGGGATTGGTCTCTTGGGAGTGTTCGTCGTGCCCTGCGGATGCGTTGCCTGCACTTTCTCATCAACATGGGCGTTACGGAGTTGGCTACAACGCAGCTGTTGCACAGATCGGCCTGCAATTGAAGTGATTTGTCATCTTAATGAAGCATCTGGTCAAACTGTAGCTTTGGAGATCATACTGAACTGTTTTCTATTCCCGACCAGACGTAGCCCATTTCCTGTTTTCCAGTTCCACAGTCCATCACTTACAGATAAACCTCAATCAAACTATATCTGGTCAAGTCCAGATTTGTTTTAGTCTTTTTTTGTGTGTGTCGGATGTCCGCTTCTGCAGAAGCAAGGGCTGTTGTAGGCCTATCTGACCTCTTAATTCCAGGGCAGTGCAGCAGCCTCAAGTTAGGTAGGCCTATAATTAAGATCTATTATTATCGTAAGACTTCTGTCAACAAAGAGTGCAGTGAGTTCAATTTCTCAAGTGGGGATAAACCGGATGCTTTAGTGGCCTAAGACATGCAAACAATCCAGCGTCCTCTGAGTCATTGTTTCCATCACATCTTAGTGGGGTAATAGAACGAAGCCACTGCACTGGCACTCCACCACACTGGCAAACTCATCCACTCCGGAGAAAGAAAAGAGAGAAAGAAAACCCTGTAATGGTGGCTCTTGTGCATGCAAGCTGCCTTGACTTTTTAGATTTGTGCACTGGTGTAGGTTGGCCAGCAGGTGGCGGTGTGGCGCCGCTGAGGCGGACCTGGCTGCGTGCCGCGGGTCAGCGCTCCAAACCCTGGGAAACACTGGGGTTTGTCCTTATAAGGCTGCAATCCATCCGCTCCCCTCGTCCTCCCCCTTTCCTCCCCTCTTTGCTTCTCTCTGTGTCCCTCTCTCCCTCTGTCTCTCTCTCGCTCTCTTTCTCAGACCTAAGGAATATTTACAGGGAGCCAGAACGGCCTACCTTATTAGGACTGGCCCTTGTTGTCAGCAGCTCCATCCTAGCAGGACAGCGGACACTCTTTTCCTCCTCTGTCTGTCTCTCTCTCTCTCTCTGTGAGTGTGTCTGTGTGTGTGTGCGCACATGAGTCCAAATGTTCATGTGTGGGTCAGTAAACGTGTGTGTGTGTGTGTGTGTGTGTGTGTGTGTGTGTGTGTGTGTGTGTGTGTGTGTGTGTGTGTGCATGCATATGTCTGTATATGTGTGTGTGTGTGTGTGTGTGTGTGTGCACATATGTTGGTGTGAGTGCAAATGCGTGTGAGTTGGTCTGTGAGTGAGCGAGTGTCTGTATCTGTAAGCAGCATGTGTGAGTCTGTGAATGTAATTGTGTGTGTGTGTGTGTGTGTGTGTGTGTGTGTGTATTTGTGAGAGAGAGAGGGAGAGAGAGAAAGAGAGAGACTATAGATGGGACAACCAGATGAGTGTATGGGTGGGAGAGAGTTGCGCGGGTGGGCTGCCGTCTAAAGGTCAGTCCGTTTTCCAGACATCTGCAGCACCAGGGCTGGGAAAGGGACCAGCGCGAGCAGAGCATGAGCAGGATACTGCAACAACAACAACGACGACAATAACAACATGGCAACCGCACCACACACACGCACACATGCACACACGCACACACACACCTCTGCCACAAAATCACCACATCACAACTCAGTTCACTTCTCTCTTCCTCTCATCTTTCTCTTTCCATCTCCTTTCTTCCTCTTCCTCTCCCATCCCCTCTCTCATCTCTTTATCTCTCTCTCCCTCTCTATCCCCCTCTCTCTCTCCCTCCCTCAGTGGGAATGTCAGTCCTTCAGCCTCTCTTCTCGTCTCCCCCTCCTCTCTGTCACTCGCTTTTCTCCTGATGAGGGACATCTGGTCAGCAGCCACACAGAGAGAAGGACACAATGATGATGATGAGAGAGAGAGAGAGAGAGAGAGAGAGAGAGAGAAAGAAAGGGGACATGAGAGCTAGTTGCAGCGTTATGTGAAGGGTTATATTTAGCATGAAACATAAACATACTGGGATACCCATCTCCACTAATAAACCCAAAGAATGAACACACACACAAACACACTCACCCCACCACTATCACCCCCCCCCACACACACACACACACACACACGCATAGACATATTCTTTTTTTATTACTCAATTTCTATTTATTTTCTGAAGTTCCTTGAGGGTAGTCCTCATGTTCAGCGAAGCTGTGCCAATCCCTGTGTGTGTGTGTGTGTGTGTGTAAGAGAGGTGTTCTATCTCTCTGGAGACCCACGCTACTGATGAGTCCTCTTGCATATCCTCCGTCAGCCGTATTCATGCAGCCAACGGTTGAAAAGACCCACCCATTCCATGCTCCCTCCCTCTCTCTCTCTCTCACACACACACACACACACACACACACACATGCCTCTGTATTACCTGCCACTGTAAGAAAATCAACCATCTGCAAATCACACACACACCACTGCGTGCACACACACACACACACACACACACACACACACACACACACACACACACAAGGACCCTTTCTCGTAGGAACCCTTCCAACACCACTGTGCACACACACACACACACACACACACACAGACAGACTCTTTCCTTTCACAGGCACCCTTCCAACAGCACTACACACACACACACACACACACACACACACACACACACTAACCCACACACTTGAGAGGCTTTAGGTTCAGTGGGTGTGTTTGATGGGCTGCAGGTCTTAGGTTTGGTTCTGAGGGCTTTGGCTAATGTGATTAGTGAAGTCATTTGCAGGTTTCCAGGCAGTCGGGCGTGTGCTGAAGACCGAGCGCTGCCTCAGATCCGCCTGCCCAGCTACCGCAGGCACAGCCAGGCCTGGGACACCAGCTAGTAGCTACCGCAGGCACAGCCAGGCCTGGACACCAGCTAGTAGCTACCACAGGCACAGCCAGGCCTGGGACACCAGCTAGTAGCTACCGCAGGCACAGCCAGGTCTGGGACACCAGCTAGTAGCTACCGCAGGCACAGCCAGGTCTGGGACACCAGCTAGTAGCTACCGCAGGCACAGCCAGGCCTGGGACACCAGCTAGTAGCTACCGCAGGCACAGCCAGGTCTGGGACACCAGCTAGTGACGAGCTACCGCAGGCACAGCCAGGCCTGGGACACCAGCTAGTGACGAGCTACCGCAGGCACAGCCAGGCCTGGGACACCAGCTAGTGACGGACAGCATGCAGGTCCAGCTCCAGACTAAATCAGAAGCCCTGCAGGACCAGATCAGTGGCCAAATCAGAACCACCTCAATGCCAGAGTTAGGGCTGGGCAATTTTTTATTTATTTAATTTGGAAATCAAGTTTATTATTATTATTATTATTATTATTAATAATAATAATAAATCAAATCTGTTTGTTTTTATGAAATTGTGAAATTTTCTCTTTAAATTCAATCACTAAAAAAAATATCTGGCATAGGCTATGTCCAATGTCGTTAACCTTTACCCATCTGATGATGGGCAGCAAACATAAGTAGGTTCTGACGTCAAAAGTAATGGAGCTCATTAGTGAGCTCATCCATACGCATAGAGGCTTAGGCCTACTGCACAATGAATAAACTAATGATACTGCCAGAGTAGGCTGATATCTGCACTGTATCCTCCATTTAACTTGTCTGTTACCACCAAAGGATTATAAGGCCGACTACCAAACCCGATAGGTTAAAATTCCAGAGGGAAAATTTAAACAAAACAAAGTCACACTGTAACTTGTTTTGAACGATTCTTGTAGTTTGTGGGGGGAGGTGTTGATTAAAATCATGATCGATCAATCAGTTTTTTGTGAAAAAAAAAAAAAAAAATCTAGGTCATTTCGCCCAGCCCTAGCCAAAGTGGGCAGCAGTCAAGCATTCTCAGGCAAACTTTCAGTGAAATGTGAACAAATGTTTTTGTAACTGAATATTTTTGTCTACGGTATATGGATGACATTTACTTTAGCTTCAGTTACCTGACTTGAAAACCGAAGGTTAAAGTACACATTCTATCAGGTTTGTCACCAAAATTCTAAGGAAATATTTTAAGCACATACACGTACACAAATCGGGGGGTGATTTTTGACAGCGCCTTCACTTTTCACTTGCTTTTACTTAGGGTCCCCCTTTTTAAGCGCCCATGCACAGTGTCCTATGGTTACCTTTTCAATTGTCTCTCCTTTTTGTATTACTTGTTTCTTGTATTACTCCTACAGTCATTGTCTGTACACTGTAGCCGCTTTGCTTTTTTCCTTGTTTTGTGCCTTAAGGTCTTTTATTTGTTCTTTACACTTTACTATGAAACACTTTGGTGCAGCTCAGCGTCTGTACGTGCTGTAGAAATAAAATTTGCCTTAGCTTGACACACAAACACACACACACACACACACACACACACACACACACACACACACACACACACACACACACACACACACACACACACACACACACACACACACACACACACACACACACACACACACACAACAATAAAAACAATGAGTCACACGCGCACAAAAGACAGGCAATTCCTCATCGTACACACAATGGCTTTTATTAAGTGCAGACATCCATATCATATATTAGGAAAAACATGTGTAAAAGAGAGAGGATAACAAGTTTCCATTCACAAAGGTTGGCACTTCATAAGAATCATATTTGTACATATAATAATACTATCAATAATATCAATAATATCAATAATGACAATAACAATATAATAATAATAATAATAATAATATCAATAATGATAACAATAATATAATAATATTAATAACAAAACATCTTCCCTGGAAAACAGTTGGAAGGAGCTTGCAACCAACATAAAACCGGACACAAGAGACATGTATGAAAACAGCATTCTTTACCTTGATATCCATAGTAATAATAATAATAATAATTTTAAAAAGAAGTCAAAAACAATGCATAGCATATTATTAAAAGGCATTTCCACTTCAAACTCTGGGTTCCCTTCAGCAGGGGCAACCGTGGACGGAGGCTCCTGATTGGATAACAGGCACGCGGTCAAGACCATGTTCTTCTGGGTTCCCTCTATGGACGGTGCGGTGACTTTCAGTGTGTGTGTGTGTGTGTGTGTGTCTGTGCATGTGTGTGTGAGTGTGAGTGTGCCTGTGAGTGCTAACTACTCCGCACCCATGTGCAAATCCAATAACATCAGTCAGCTTTTCACCATTTCCTGGTTTTGCCTGTGTGTGTGTGTATTTAAAACAGCAATGCGCAGCTGCTAAAGGCTTTGTTGACTCCTCAGCGAACGCAGGGCAGTTAAAGGGAATAAGTGAGAAGTGGGACAAGTGGGAACTGGGAAGTGTTACAAGTGGGAAGTGGGAACTCCTCCTTTCTGTTTGTGTGGTCCCACGGGGTTCCCTGATCCCTGGTGGGTGACTAGGTGCACAGATATAAATAAATATAATGTGTGGGAATATGCATGTGTGTGTGTGTGTGTGTGTCAGTCTGTGTGTGTATGTGTGTGTGTGTGTGTGTGTGCTGGAGGGGACTTTAACTGGAGCTGGCTGTTTGGAGAAGGGTTCATGGTTAGGGCATCAGTTAGTGTGAGCCTGCTACATAAAATCAATACTGATCCCTACATGGACTGTGCATTGTGACGTGTTAAACCCTCTACTAAGTGTGTGTGTGTGTATGTATGTGTGTGTGTGTGTGTGTGTGTGTGTGTGTGTGTATGTGGTTAAAACACACCAAGAGTGCTGGTGATCCTCAGGGTTCAACTACCCCTGACGGATGGAACGCGTGGTAGAGAGAATGTGCGTGTGTATGACTTGTCAAACAATAAGGACAGCAACTGTGCCAATCCCTGTGTGTGTGTGTGTGTGTGTGTGTGTGTGTGTGTGTAAGAGAGGTGTTCTATTTGAACTCCTTCAGTCTCTCTCCTCTGATTGGTCACGGAAAATTGGTTGCCATTGTTGGCAGGTCCTTGGTGAGTGTGTGTGTGTGTACGCTCGGCCCAGGTATGTGTAGGCAGTGAACACACACACACACACACACACACGCACAAAAATATATCATAGAAGCAGTCTCTATTTCAGCTGTGAACTATGCTGGTACAAACAAGGCATTCTTCTTTCCTCTGTCTCTCTCTCACTCGCTCTCTTTCTTTGGCACTTGAAGGGATGTGAGGAGGAAGGGAAAGAGATATTGTGTGTGTGTGTGTGTGTGTGTGTGTGTGTGTGTGTGTGTGTGTGTGTGTGTGTGTGTGTGTGTGTGAGTGTGTGTGTGTGAGTGAGAGAGAGAGAGAGAGTGAGAGAGAGAGAGAGAGAGAGAGAGAGAGAGTGTTTCGTGCCCTTTTCGGTCATTCTTCCTCTCGACTGCTGTGTCCATCTATTTGGAGAGTTTACTGATGACCCTGATGAGAGCGCCATTCTCATCCTTCAGCCGCTGATTATCTGCTCTTAAATCCCCCAACACCTGCACGGCACACACACACGCACACACACACACACACACACCAATAAGTACAAATAGAAACACAGAGACATGATATTTTTTTTCCTGCTGTGACAATGACCTCAGTGAACCTCAAGGGAGCCAATCAGGGGCGAGCACTGAGTCTGCTAAGCCAATGAGAGGGATGGAAGGACTGCCATCTCTTACCTTTAGCTCCTCCTCCAACTCTGCCACACGGCGTTCCAACATTCTCCGCTCCTGAGATGGGCAGAGAGACAGAGAGAGAGAGAGAGAGAGAGAGGGAAGGAGGGAAAGAGAGACAGAGAGAGAGAGGTGAAGAGAGGGAGAGAGACAGAGAGAGAGAGAGAGAGAGACAGAGGGGAGGGAGGGAGAGAGAGACAGAGGGAGAGAGAGTTCATGTAACTTGAACACCTCAGTGCAATGCAGCATATAATGACAGCTGGTCACAGCTGGTCAGTCCAAGATAGAACACAACTGGCCAGTCCTTACAGGATTTTGTGATTGTGCAAATCCACACAAATTCAAGGCTTTACAGAAAGTTGCATTTTTTTTTCTACTTACCGCATTATTTTCTAAATGTAACTCCTTAACTCTGCATTATTAGTGATTACTGATTGGATAATTCCAGGATTTTAACGGATTCTCATTGGCCTCTGAGGTTTGAGGTCACTCCCATCAGACTCACCTTCTTCTCCATTTCCAGGAGGGCTGAACAGTCACTGAACCTCTCCTGTCTCTGCTTAACAAACAACATACACACTTAGGATGGGACAAACACTCAATCTCACAATAATGTGTGTGTGTGTGTATGTGTGTGTGTGTGTTTAGGTGTGTGTATATGTGTATATGTGTGTGTGTGTGTGTGTGTGTGTGTGTGTGTGTGTGTGTGTGTGTGTGTGTGTGTGTGTGTGTGTGCACCTGTGTGACGTTGTCCAGGTCCATTCTAGTCTGTGGGTGTGTGCATGCATGCATATGTGTGTGTGTGTGTGTGTGTGTGTGTGTGCGCACCTGAGTTGCTTTGTCCAGGTCCATCCTGGTCTGGGTGACTGTCCTCTGTGTGTCCTGCAGCTGTGACTGAAGTGCTCCGTTCTCTCTGGACATCTCCTCAAACAACTACAGATGGAGGGAGAGAGAGAGAGAGAATGGAGGGAGGAGAGAGAGAGACAGAAAGAGAGAAAGACGGAGGGAAAGAGAGAGAAAAGAGAGATGGAGGGAGGGGGAGAGAGAAAGGGTGGAAAAGAAAGAGGAAAGAAAGTAAAAAAGTATACATGATATAGGGAGTGTAAACAGTGTTTTCTCAGGATAAGTCGATGCCTCACGGCAGCATCGGACACACACACACACACACACACACACACACACACACACACACACACACACACACACACACCTTCTTGTAGTCCTTTGTTTCAGATCCCCTTCCTATGATACAGTCATTGAAAGACTGGTCAGACCTATGAGACAAGGAAAAACACTTACTGATAACCTAAACAAACATATTCTCAAACTCTTTCTCTCTCATACACATACACACTCAGACACACAGACACACACACACACACACACACACACACACACACACACACACACACACACACACACACACACACACACACCAGAAAGTTTATGAGGTCACGTTGAGGTTCTTACCTGCTGCCCGTTCGCCTGTCCGTCTGGAAAATAACAGATACAGTACTGTCATCCAATTGGTACAAACACTTTCACACACATCTTTGGAACACACACACACACACACGCACACAAACACTGAAAGACACTCGAACACAGGGACACACACAAACACGAAAATATTATGCAAACAGCAGAACAGACACAATCACTTCTTTGGAACTCACACACACACACACACACACACACACACACACACACACACACCTGTGGGTCCTGCCCATTTCCTTCCTCTCCACTCAG
>NC_085003.1:21981353-21991353 GCF_963854185.1 Sardina pilchardus
GTCCTCTGTGTGTGTATCTGTGTGTGTGTGTTTGTGAGCGCATGACTCCCTCATGTGAAGAGTTGTATTTGTCCTCTATGCGTGTGTGTGTGTGTCTCCCTCTTATCAAGAGTTGTATTCATCCTGTGTGTGTGTGTGTGTGTGTGTGTGAGCAAATGACTTCGTCGTGTGAAGAGTTGTATTTGTCCTCCGTGTGTGAGTGTGTGTGTGTGTGTGTGTGTGTGTGTGTGTGTGACTCCCTCATGTGAAGAGTTGTATTCGTCCTCCGTGTGTGTGTGTGTGTGTGTGTGTGTGACTCCCTCATGTGAAGAGCTGTATTCGTCCTCACCCCTTCTTCTACCTTCTTCTGCTTCCCTTCCTTCTCCTCCTCCTCTCTCTTCCTCTCTTCTTTCTCCTCCTCTTCTCTCTTCCTCTCCTTCCCTCTGTTCTCAGTTGTCTTCATGGTCTTCTCCGCCTCCTGAAGATCTGTAAGCGTCACACCCTGATGACACAGCACCCGCACACACACACACACACACACACACACACACACACACACACACACACACACACACACACACACACACACACACACACACACACACACACACACACACACACACACACACGAAATAAGTATTTCAGGACATAGACATCAGAGACTAAGGTAGAAGTATGCATAGGTGGCTTGTGTGTGTGTGTGTGTGTGTGTGTGTGTGTGTGTGTGTGTGTCTTTACCTGAGTGGACCGGCGAGACTGGCGTGCGTGTCGGGAACGTGCTTTTCTCTGGGCTTCAGCTTCCTCATCACGAACTGGAGTCAAATAAGACCTACACACAAACACAGACAAACACAGACAGACAGATAGAGAGATATGAATGCTGTTATACATGTACAGTACTGTATGTGTGTGTGTGTGTGTGCGTGTGTGAGTGTGTTTGTGGGTGTGTGTACAGTACCATCCAGAATTATTGCCACCTTTGGTTTAACCTTTGGTTGAGTTTAGACCAATGGACTGAGATGGAAATGGCAGAAGCTTGATTTTGTGTTCAGTGAACCACTTTTCTTCTGATCTAGACATTTGCTTTGGCTTATTGACCTGATGAATGATCCAATCATGACCCACTTTTAGTGTCTTGGCAGAGAGTGACAGATTTCCATGGAAACAGTGCAGGTTTTTCTTAGGGTTTATGATACCATGCACCTAGGGAATAAAAACAGCCCCATAATATCCCAGCCCCTCCACCATAATTATCGTAGGCGCGGGATTATTTTCAGTGTAGTCGTTATGACAATAGACCACAATTCTAGGGTCACTGTACCATTCAGTAACTCTAAATTTGTTTTTTAAGTCCGACATCTCGGGCGCAACAGTTTTTTTTTTTTTTCGTGAAAAGACGTTTAATAGCGCAGCCAGACGGTTTTTGCAACTTGTAAACTTTGTCATGATCACCTCTGTTTTAGCGATGATAAAACAAAATCGAGTAATTACTGTAGCTGTGCAGTCAGATGATATATTCAAGGGTAACGTCCAGGCTTCCGCGAAAAATAGGATTTGATTAGGTTGAGGCAAGTCAGTAGTAAGATGAAATTTTCTTAAAGGTTACTCAGAATAGTGGAAAAAAAAAGTTTATTTTACTGTCAATGGAGAAAAAAAAAGTGAGTCTGAAAGCCGCTGGACCCGGAAAGAGATTTATTATCCCATTATTGCATCATCACTTAAAAAACGAATAATCTATTTGCAGTCGGGTCACTTTTGAAGATATTTTGGGGGACTTGGTGACCCCAAGATGATACAATTTTCTGTAACTTTCCAACAGTGAGTGGTTCTTATGGACTTTCTTTGCCTCTCTTACCATCCTCTTTTACCATCCAAAGTCATGAATTACATCTGAAAGTTCAGACACTCTGATTAACTAAAGAAGTTGAATATAAATAGGATAATGCTTCTGCTACATTTTGTATGCGATTTTCTAGGGGTGCCAATAATTATGGGCAATGTGTTATTTATCTCTTTATGAAAGTTTTTTTAATTTATTTAAGTTTCTTGAGGGTTGGATTTTTTCCTCATTGTCTCTACTATCAGATTCCAATAAATCACCAAAATTACTTTCTACAAAGGTATTGTACAGTATGTACTGTATGTATGTACTTTATGTATGTGTGTGTATATGTGTGTGTGCATATGTGCGCATGTACGTGCGTGCGTGTGTGTGTGTGTGTGTGTGTGTGCACGTATAACGTGTATAGGTGTGCATGTATATGTGTGTGTGTGTGTGTGTGTGTGTGTGTGTATATATATATATATATATGTGTGCATGTGTGTGTATATATGTTTGTGTGTTCATACTGTACTGTATGTGTGTGTGTGTGTGTGTGTGTGTGTGTAGCATCTCCACTCACTTGCGCCTCTGCTTACTCTCTGGCTCCCCAGTCGTCGTTGTCGTCGTGGTGGCAGAGTTTGAGGTCGTCACGGAAACGGGGTCCTTCTTTTCCGCCTGTTCCTGAGCTTGTCTGAGTTGGACAGAGATGGACAGATGGCATGTTCAGCACAGGCACAATGACAAACCCTGACACACACACACACACACAGACACACACACTCACACTCACACACACCTCTGGGCCACTAGACTGTTGAGACGACTGAGTCCAGTCGAGGATGTTCCCGTGGTTACTGGTGCCTCATCAAGTCTCCGCCCATAAGAAGAACTACAGAGAGAGAGAGAGAAAGGGACACACACACACACACACACACACACACACATACACACACAGTTGATCATATGATTCATTCATTTTATTTCATGAGTGAAAATGTGTTGTTTCTAAAACAAGCAGCAGCACCAACCAGCTCTAATTCCTTCAAAGAGACCTGACCACAGCCCTGGCCACAACCCTGACCACAAGCCTAAATCAAGCTGCTGGACTCCAAATAGCATCACCAAACACCGTCAGTCTCATCAGCCCCATCAACACTATCATCACCATCATGACTGTCATCACCGTGGCAACACCATCAGCACCATCAACACCATGGCAACACCATCAGCACCATCATGGACGCGACTGCTGCCCAGACTATCCCATGGCCACCCTCACGGCACTTATGTCACAGTGCAGCTGCATTAACCAGCCAACATGGTGCTCCAGCAATGCTGATGGTACACTTAGCCAACATAGCCAACATAGCGTTAAAACTAAATTACATGTGTGTGCAAACACAGACACACACAGATCTAACACAGATCCAAATGCCAGCAGAAGCATGTTGCAGGCATAGACTGTAAAAGGTTTATACAGATATTATCAAACCCAGAATGCTTTGCCTGATTCTTCCAACATCAGTCTAGCACTTGTGATTATGGGTAGATACGACACTATCGTCTCCAAATACATACACTACCTCCTAGGACAGAAATGGAGCCATATTTTGTATGTCTTGTTGGCATTTGCATTTGCAGTTCGCTTGCTTGGCCCACATAGTTGTAATCCACACAAAACAAGTGTCTGTACATGCCCAAGACTCCCAAATACAAGAACAATTAGTTAACAATAGATTCCCTCAATATTTGTAATCATCCAGAGCCTACAGTAGCTTGGGTGCGCGTGCAGCAGGGGGTCAGAAGAATGGCAGCTAATAGACCGGCATGTTGAGCTGTCAAGGTATGCCCCATCATTATTACCCAAGGGCCGCAAATCGTACCTTAATAAATTAGTCTCATTAGCTAATGCCTGATCCTGAGCTGATAACAGAATGGGTAGACGACGTTAGCAAGTGGCTATTCATTAGCATTATACAGCTATCTGGTTGACAAACCCAGCGTGTGCACAAAAAATACAGAAGAAAAATACAAAAGGACACATTTTTCTAGCATTTTTTTCTTAGCCTTTCTCTTGACATTTCCTTGATGTTTCAGTCAATTCACACACACACACAATTCAATGACATGGAAAGCTTTCTGACCCAGAAAATGCGCACATCTTTTCTGTGACGTGAACCGTGAAGGGGTCTATGAAGACCCAACACACGCATGCACGCACGCATCTAGGAAGTTAGAAACATCTCTTGCTGTATCATGGGTACTGTGACTAACGAGCTAATCGTTCATATTTAGTACACAACACCACTGGCTCAAAAGGAAGCTTGGCTAGCTAAAAATGATACTCATTACGAACCACTCTGAACTTTATGGTAATTAAACCTTTTATGGTTGCGCTCACTCAGCCCAAATATTAATCAGAGACGTGGTTTCCTGTGCTGGCCATTTCATTGGTTAATTGCAACACAACAATGCAGTCTTTGTCTTCTGGTGAGTGACTAGCGTGCTGAGACACCCTGACCTGGCTCAGGTAATCCTATAGCCCAACAGTGGGGAAGGGGCTATTGAGGGCATGACATCAGGCACCTCTCTGGAACACACACTCGTTCTCTCTCTCTCTCACACACACACACACCTGCGAGGTAAGTATGGGTTGGAGCTGGTCACGTCAGCGGCAGACTGGCTGTTCAGACGGCGTGTGTATGAGGAGCTACGAAGCAACCAGCTGTGACACACATACAGACACACACACAGAGATGGGGGGGGGGGGTCAAGGAGAGACAGAGAGAGAGAAGGACATAGAGGGAGAGAGACAGATGGGGAGAGAGAGAGAGAGAGAGAGAACAGAGAGAAAGGGAGAGAGGTAGAAAGAGGGGGAGAGAGAGAGATAATAGTGGACAGAGGTGTGTTTACAGTTATATTCACACATTTATAACACCACAGACAATCACAATAACAAATACATCAAAATGCATAAAGCACATGTAGCTCACACAACACTGCACAGATACATATGAATATGAACAGAACACACACACACACACACACACACACACACACACACACACACACACCTGCTGGAGTTGTCTTGGTTGTTGTCAGAGATGTTGAAGAGGCGTCGGGTCGGGTTTGGGGGCACCCGGGCCAATCTGGGCTCCTGAGAGAGGGAGAGAGAGAGAGAGGGGGGGGTGATAGAGTGAAAGAGGGAGAGAGGGAGAGAGGGGGGGGGGTGATAGAGTGAAAGAGAGAGGGGGGGGGGTGATAGAGTGAAAGAGAGAGAGGGGGAATGATAGAGTAAAAGAGAGAGAGGGGGAATGATAGGGTGAAAGAGAGAGAGAGAGAGAGAGAGGGAGAGAGAGGGAATGATAGAGTGAAAGAGAGAGAGGGGGGAATGATAGAGTAAAAGAGGGAGAGAGAGGGAATGATAGGGTGAAAGAGAGAGAGAGAGGGAGAGAGAGGGAATGATAGAGTGAAAGAGAGAGGGGAGAGAGAGAGAATGATAGGGTGAAAGAGAGAGGGAGAGAGAAAAGGTTGGAGAAAGAGAGGGAATGATGGGTGTAAAGGGAGTAGGAAAGGGAGAGAGAAGGGGGGAGAAAGAGAGAGAGAGAGAGATTGAGAGAGAGAGAGATTGCTTTGAGGGCTGAGAGGACTAGTCAAGGGATAAAGATGTATTTTGTGAACTTTGCAGATCTGAACTTTTGTCTGGTTCAGGATCTAAACCAGCGGCCCTGCAGCATACAGCACTCCAGAAACATGCCACAGCACTGTGTGTGTGTGTGTGTGTGTGTGTGTGTGTGTGTGTGTGTGTGTGTGTGTGTGTGTGTGTGTGTGTCTGTGTGTGTGTGTGTGTGTGTGTGTTCGCGTTCTCGGAAAAGACTTTTCGTTCTCTTAACGTTTGATGCGCACGTACACACCCACCCACGCACACACACTTGCCATACCTGCCCTTTGTGAGTGAGTGTTAGTGTTAGTGTGTGAGTGTGTGAGTGTGTGGTATTCCAGAGTTTGGAGATGTCTGGTTGTTGATGCCAGGGTATGAAGTATACTTATAAACACATTCTCCAGCACATTAGGGAACAGCCGCACCTCACTGACCCAACAGAACTCAACTGAACGCACTGTGCAGACTACTAGCACTGTGCTAACACAACCACACATGCAAAGGACCCTACAGCAGTATACAGTACATACGTATATTATACACACACATTATATATAGCTTCGTATATAATATCTTATATATCTGCGGTACATTAGGCATATTTTCCATTTTAGCACACGTTGGTTAATACCTGCAGAAAAAAAAGTGTATGTTTTGTTATGAGCTGAGGCCGGGGCTGTGTGTGTCTGTGTGTGTGTGTCCGTGTGTGTGTGTGCACCTTATTGTCTGTCTCTCAGTCGAAGTGCAGGATGGATGTGGATGTGTGTGTGTGGATATGTGTGTGTGTGTGTGTGTGGATATGTGTGTGTGCGTGTGTGTGTGTGTGTGTGTGTGTGTGTGTGTGTGTGTGTGTGTGTGTGTGTGTGTGTGTGTGTGTGTGTGTGTGTGTATACCTTGTTGTCAAGGTGCCTCTCAGTTGAGGTGCAGGCTGGATGTGGATGTGTGTGTGTGTGTGTGTGTGTGTGTACCTTGTTGTCTGCCTCTGAGCTGAGGCGTGGGCTGGACGCTGAGCGGGTCATGCCCCCTAGAACACTCTGGGTGCTGCGGGGGGCCGCGCTGCCCCCTCCCTCGGAGGGCTCCGATTGGTCAGAACCCAGCGCCCCAGAACTGCCCGCCTTCCGCAGGGACGTCCGCCAAGAGCCCGGGGCATCAGCGCCCGAAGACTTCGCCACAGGCTCCGACTACAGAGGGACGGGGAGGGGTGGAGAGAGAGAGAGAGAGAGAGAGAGAGGGAGAGAGGGAGAGAGAGAGAGAGAGGGAGAGAGAGAGAGAGAGAGAGACAGACAGACAGATTGTGATCCAGAGAGAGAGACAGACAGATTGTGATGCAGAGAGAGAGAAAGAGAGAGAGAGGGAGAGAGACAGACAGACAGACAGATTGTGAGTGATCCAGAGAGAGAGACAGACAGACAAATTGTGATGCAGAGAGAGAGAGAGAGAGAGAGAGAGAGGGAGAGAGAGAGAGAGACAGAGAGATTGTGATCCAGAGAGAGAGAGAGGGAGAGAGGTTTGAGGGAAGAAGATATCTAGTCATTACTGGGACATTATTTTCTCAACTGTTTGGTTTATCTAAACAATGGCTTTGGAAGTACTGTATTCAACTGCCAGACACATAAAGCAACTCTAACTTGAAATGAATTGAATGGATTCGATTTACAGTGACAGTGACAGTGAGAGTGACAGAGCGAGAGAGAGAGAGAGGGGGGGGGGGGGGAGAAAGGGGAGAGAAAGGGACACAGAGAGAGAAAGAGAGAAGTGGACACCAGTGGATTGTATAGTCCATTTAGTCCAAAGTTCTTTGTGGCAGTGAATCAGTAGGGCCAGGCAGGTATAGGTAATAACACACCTTCTCCTTTGCGTGGCAAAAACAATATTCATGGGTCCATACAGAAACAAAAGATGAATGAAAAGTTGTTGCAAATAAGTCCAAAAAGAAGGTCTCAACTAAATAACAGTGTAAGGCTGGTTGTAAATGAAAAGTGTTGTCAAAAATGTGTTTGTAATCAAGCTCCCATTTTCCATGCCCTCGACCCTCGAGTGCCCCCGTGCCATATAGAGTGATGCCTACTACGTCACCTCTGACTAGTACGCTCAAATAATAATAAAATAAATCAATTATATATATATATATATATATATATATATATATATATATATACTGTATATATTCAAACATAATCAAATAATCATAAACATAATTCAAACTAAGTTATTGCAGACATTCAAATCAATCAATTGATCAAATCAATTTCTCAATAAATATAAATAATATGTTAGATATCAACTGAGAAAATGGATAATGGACAAAAGACAACAAGGAGGGGCCAGGGAAGGAGGGAGAGATGGACAGAGAGAGAGAGAGAGAGCGAGAGAGAGAGAGAGAGAAAGAGAGAGAGAAAAGAGGAAGTTTGGCTTCACGCCTCCAGGTCTGTTTGATGACTTATAAAACATTCAAATTCAACCATCACACACATGCTCTCTTTCACACACACTCTTTTACACACACACACACACACACACACACACACACACAGATATAATGATCATGTACCTTCGTTATCACTCATACACACACACACACACTCATACACACACACACTCTTACTCGAACAGATCACACACACATGCACAAACATACACACACAGATATCTATATCACACGCACATGCACAAACAAAAGACAGGCCTGTTACACACAATCACGTGTAACCCAACACACCTGGGTGTAGTACATTTCCTGATGAGCACCTGTTTATCCAGTTAGCCCCCATAGGTCCTCCCCAAACACACACACACACACACACACACACCATAAACACAGACACACACATAAACATACAGACATCGCCCTTATCAGCTCTCCCATCTGACCAGAGGTTGAAAGCACAGCTCCACCCCGTCTGGCCGACAGCCAATCATACCTTCTTCACCTGGTTGCCGCTGGTGCCGGTTGCCGTGGAGGTAGCTATGGGAACAGAACTGTTGCGCTTGTTGTTCAGGTTGTTGATGATCTCTCGTGTTTTTGCTTTTTCTGTGGTCCACACACACACACACACACACACACACACACACACACACACACAGACATAAACAGACAAACCAGGAAATTCAGATCAGGACAGTTAAGTTGCACACATTACAAATAGCCATTTGACTGACACCTGACCCTTCCCAACAAAGCTGATCTGACCCTTCCCAACACACCTGACTGAGTTTACACGACTGAGCGGGTTGCTTCTATTTACAATCACATACTCTGCCAATATTTGTGTTAAATCAGAATCTTAAGTATAGTAACTGCTTTGGTCTTCACCTCTGACCCCTAAACCACACCCACATCTGGATGAAGCCCCTCCCCTTTGGGGATGGCAAGCCATGTCACATGATGTAGTCACCTGACTCCACGTCGCTCTCTGATTCGCTCTCCTCCTCGGAGCTGGAGCTGCTGGAGGCTTTGCTGGAGGCTTTGTTAGGCTCCTCCTCCTCCTCCTCGGCGGGGGGGGTCTGCAGGGCGGGGGGCGTGTGGCGCTCGCGCTCGCGCTCGTGGAGGCTGATCTTCTCTTTGCTGCTCATACGAGAGATGGACGTCCTGACGGACAGGTGGCGTGGTGGTGGACGAACGGACGAGGCCCACCCACAGCAGAGCAGGCAGGACAGGACCGCAGGTGCCATGCAGACCAGGCGGCCAATCGGGTGACAGCGACACACCAGGTGCAGCCAATCAGTGAGCAGTACAGTGAGGCACATGAACTAACGAGCCAATCAACTACTGTTTATTCTGATTCTGCTGCAGAGCTCGACCAAAGCAGGTCCATCTAACCACATCAATATGATTGATTATAACAATAATCGATAAGTATTTGTGTAAGAGACAGCTGCAGCAGAGTCAGGATTGACTGTGTTTCACTAAAGCATCACACACATGTTGTCATGACACAACATGAGTATGTTCAGAACATACAGTCCATTACAACACTACAGTTTACAATGGCGTTTATCTGTGGATAGGACAACAGTATCCACAGACAAACTGAGAACAATCCCCGAACATACTCCACCACCCAACCAAACAATCTCACACACACTTGACTAGGTGAACGCATGGCTGTGTGGGAGTGAAATCTGTGTGTGTGTGTGCGTGTGTGTTTGTGTATCTAACTATGTGTAAATTGTGAGCAACATAACCTACGTGCTATGGACCAACTGACAAATTCATTCCATCAGCAGTGGACAAACGTGGAGTGTGTGTGTGTGTCTACATGTGTGTGTGTGTGTGTGTGTGTGTGTGTGTGTGTGCAAGTGCATGTAAACACACATGTATGTCAGCATGTGTGGCATATGCTTCTCCCCTGGCATGCGAGTGTGTGTGACAATCTCCGTGGCCAGTGCTTGGACTACATGTCAGTGTGTGTGTACAGTATATGTGTACAGTATGTGTGTGTGTGTGTGTGATAAGCCTGTGTGGTGTGTGTATATGTGTGTTACATGCAGGCCCTTACCTGCGCGGCCGCAGGGGTGCCATGGAGATGGGGGGGCTA
>NC_085003.1:21998853-22006353 GCF_963854185.1 Sardina pilchardus
ACACACACACACACACACAATCACAGATGAACACACACACAATCACAGATTAATAAACACACACACACACACACACACACACACACACACACACACACACACACACACACACACGCAAGATTGCACTTAAGATATAACAACAGAGACATAGAAAGTGCTGGTAGAAATAAGCCAATCAAAGACTATTAGGGAGAATTTAACAGGAATTTTCACAGTCATGCTAGCACATTTTCCACCTTTTAGCCCCATTGGGTCAATCCTCCTCCTTAAATGACCACACAAGGCCACGCAGTCAAACAGGAGTGCGCACACACACAGTACACACACAGTACACACACAGTACACACACAGTACACACAGCCTACTAGAGGATACAGAACTCTTACTAGAGGATACATTACTCTTAGACTAGAGGATACAGGACTCTTACTAGAGGATACATTACTCTTAGACTAGAGGATACGGGACTCTTACTAGACCAGAGGATACTGTGCTCTTACTAGAGGATACAGTACTCTTACTAGACTAGAGGATAGAGTACTCTTCCTCTACTAGAGGATACAGGACTCTTACTAGGCTAGAGGATACAGTACTCTTACTAGACTAGACTAGAGGATACAGGACTCTTTCTAGAGGATACAGGACTCTTACTAGAGGATACAGGACTCTTACTAGAGGATACAGGACTCTTAGACTAGAGGATACAGGACTCTTACAAGACTAGAGGATAGAGTACTCTTCCTCTACTAGAGGATACAGGACTCTTACTAGACTAGAGGATACAGTACTCTTACTAGACTAGAGGATACAGGACTCTCACTAGAGGATACATTACTCTTACTAGACTAGAGGATACAGGACTCTTACTAGACTAGAGGATACAAGACTCTTACTAGGCTAGAGGATACAGAACTCTTACTAGGCTAGAGGATAGAGTACTCTTCCTAGAGGATACAGGACTCTTACTAGACTAGAGGATACAGGACTCTTACTCTACTAGAGGATACAGGACTCTTACTAGAGGATACAGAACTCTTACTAGAGGATACAGGACTCTTACTAGACTAGAGGATACAGGAGTCTTACTAGACTAGAGGATTCAGGACTCTCACTAGACAAGAGGATACAGTACTCTTACTAGACTAGAGGATACAGGACTCTTACTAGGCTAGAGGATACAGGACTCTTACTAGACTAGAGGATACAGGACTCTCACTAGACTAGAGGATACAGGACTCTTACTCTACTAGAGGATACAGTACTCTTACTAGGCTAGAGGATACAGTACTCTTACAAGACTAGAGGATACTGTGCTCTTACTAGAGGATACAGGACTCTTACTAGAGGATACAGGACTCTTACTAGACTAGAGGATACGGGACTCTCACTAGACTAGAGGATACAGGACTCTTACTAGACTAGAGGATACAGGACTCTCACTAGACTAGAGGATACGGGACTCTTCTTTTTTTCTTGAATGTATTGAACAATGTTATCATAGAGTTAAATTCAGAAAACACCAAGCTATGCCATTCAACACAAACGCAATCAGACATGCATGTGCATGCACACACACAAGCACCCACACTAAACCAATGCACACACACACGCACACGCACACACGCACACACACACACACACACACACACACACACACACACACACACACACACACACACACACACACACACACACACACACACACACACACACACACACACACACACACACACACACACACACACACACACACACACACTCAGAGATAGCACTATTTACTTTGCATTACCATATATTTATGCTTGATTTGCAGAAAATGAGATGAGGCATGGACTATCCCACTGTGTGTGTGTGTGTGTGTGTGTGTGTGTGTGTGTGTGTGTGTGTCTTGAAAAGCGGAGGAAACACTGCCACTGACAGGCCATGTGACAATGAAGCTCTCCAGAGCAAGCAGATTACTTGACGTGTGTGTGTGTGTGTGTGTGTGTGTGTGTGTGTGTGTGTGTGTGTGTGTGTGTGTTTCTGAAGAGTTGAGAGCAAGTTCAACTACAGGCATGCATCCATACAAAGAGTGGCCTCTCCCTCTCTCTCTCTCTAACACACACACACACACACACACACACATATTCCTACCACTCAGTTACTGGGTTATATTAGTCATGTTTTATAACAATGCTGTATTATTCAAATCAATGATACATTATTTCCAGTGCTCTTTCTATGGCTCTTTCTATGGGTCTGTGTGTGTGTGTGTGTGTGTGTGTGTGTGTGTGTGTGTGTGTGTGTGTGTGTGTGTGTGTGTGTGTGTGTGTGTGTGTGTGTGTGTGTGTGTGTGTGTGTGCCTGTGAGTGTGTGAGTGTGTGTGTGTGAGAGAGAGAGTATATGCATAACAATGCTGTATTATTTAAATCAATGATACATTATTTCCAGTGCTCTTTCTATGGCTCTTTCTATGTGTGTGTGTGTGTGTGTGTGTGTGTGTGTGTGTGTGTGTATATGCATAATAAAATTAAAACATAAATAATGATGTATCCTATTTTACTTTGCAAATCACATGTAATCAAGTGTTCATGCTCTAGATCCATAAGTGCTTAACATCCAAATACCTCCAAAATATATCAAAATGCGCGCGCGCGCACACACACACACACACACACACACACACACACACACACACACACACACACACACACACACACACACACCAACAGAGAGGTGATAGAACATGTCAAAAGGGAATCCTCTGACACTCTGACACACTGACACACACACACACACACACACTTGCGGTTTCCCAAATGCTCTCATCACTAGACCATAAAAGTTTTCCCATCTGCTCTACCACCACACACCTGCAAATATGTCAGCACACACACACCTGTGCTCATATCAGAGGTGTGTGTGTGTCTGTGTAGGCTACGCCTGTCTTATGCCGTTTGATCCTGCAGAAAACGACCAGCATCATTCCCTGTAATAGCTCCTCGTGACCACGCGAGCAGACTAACACCTACTTATAACCTCAACTTGATTCTCAGCAGTTCATCTCGCGTTAATGTCATCCAGTGGCCCGTAGGTCAAAGGTCATATGTCCGGCATCACTGACCGCTTCAGCCGTCGCCTGGCAAGATAACCCATCTCGGGAAAACGGCCTGAAAGTCCCGCCTGATCGACTCACAGCTGAGCTCTGACATCAGGTTATCAGAGCGAACTGAGAGGATTATACACACACACACACACACACGCGCTATCTGCAGGTTTTACTGCGAAAGCAACTTGTGTGAAGAGCTTGGAGCTGATAGCGAGGCGAGGGAGAGGGTGAGGGTGAGGGGACCGGGGTGGAAGCCAGCAGAGACACCCGCAGCTCACAGCCACAGAGACCTCAGTTCGAGTTTGACCCGAATTCAGATCCAACACAGCCTAGCTATCTCTCTTCGGCTGAGAACATCTCTCACAGGACATTCTTCTTCTTAGCAAGCCCTGACCACAAAGCACACGGCTCCTAGGGAACGTGTTAATCAGTTCATTTAACAAGCGTCAGCCCGGTCTCCACTTTAGTTAATGGGGTGGTGGACGTGTTGATGATACCCTGCTGGGGAGGGAAATTAGCTGGACTTAACTGTCCAGAGAGGCTCCAGGCAAAGGAGGAAAAAAATATATATATTTCTGGCGACTAGATGTTAAGATTGTAGCGTTTGCTTAGACTTAGAAAAACGTGGCATAAATGAGTTAGCTATCCCATCCAAACTGGACTCGGCTCAGTCGACATGCCCAGCCTACTTTGGAGTAGCGGAACGGCCCGTACGGGGCTCTGCCTACATTGCAAGCTACCGGAGTGGACCTACGGGAAATGTTTACTTGGTGGTAAACACTGCAAAATACCAACCTATCCAAAGATGTTGTAACTTCCCCAAGCGCTAGACGTCTTGATAACTCTTTATGCCTATTCATTTACACGACACAATATTGGCCAAGTTGGAAAAGTTCATGTTCAAACTAGTTTTAGAGGCAGTCCTTCACGTCCATGAGCGACAAACTTATCGTTACTTTTGTTGAAACAAAACAGGCTTGTTACTTTGTAAACTTTTTCCACACACCAAAGCGCACACGTCCCCGCGTCAATAAGCACCACCACTCCTGAACAGTAGAATGTTGGTTACCTGGTGGAGAGCCGTCAATCCGTCTATGTTTGCGTGGTTGATGTCGGCTCCCTGCCTGAGCAGAGCCGCCACCTCCTCCCGGTCCCCGGCCGAGCAGGCGGCCATAAACACGGCCCCCTGGTTGAACCGCACCTTGGCACCGGGCCGCGACCTGCTGCCCGCGGAAGACCCACGCGTTTCGGGGTCCGTGAGGTCCGTCTCGGAGCCTAACCATCTCTGCAGCTGGTCCTGCCGCCGTTGTTTCGCTGCTTCGGACCGGGAACGGTCAGTGGCCGCCATCTTCCTCGGTCTCTCCCGGGCAGATTCAGCTCCTGATGCGGGGGGAGAGACAGAGGTTTGAGCTGGGCCTCCGAGACAGACCACGCCGCCTGGCGGACGGGTACGACACTGCTCTGACACGCACCCGGGGCAGCGCGGAGGGCAGCACGCCCATCTCACGGGAGGCACGGGACTCCTGCCGTCCAATCACAGTCCGGTGCGATGACGCGATCGAAGTCCTACTCCCACGCACTGCACGCGAGGTCCAGTGGACCCTCACTAATAGTTTTCTTCAGCACAAACGTATGTTCCGCAGAGGCACAGACGACGCGAACAACACTAATAAAAAAGAGCTTGCGGAACAACGTTAGGCTATATTGATAACGACACTCAAGTCAGATTGATCTATTGATTGATCGATTATTTGATGCGTTTACTGATGTCAACAGATCATACATGTGAAGAGTACACGGAGACTCAACATATTTTTTTTGTAGCTGAGAAACGCAGTGAGCAGAGGTCAGACCTATCGGCCTCCTATCTAATCACAGTTCACATTAATCAACATGGCATAGAATGGGCGTATGGGCATATTATACGATACGCAGCTTATCGTAGCAAGTGTACATTCATATTGACTAAATATCATATGCTAGACATTATGCAGCTAGCATCACTATATACAATTCGATATTGAAAGCTTTAGAACCAAAGTTATGAGAGAGTTGGGCACATTTCAGCAGTGCTTACAACTCCTTATAAAAACTCTTAAGTGGTTAAAAATACTACATAATATAAATTCCCTTTATTCCCCACAGATACAGTAAGATAGTATAATCCTTTAATGGAGAAAATTGCATTGTTACAGCAGCAAAAGTGACAGCAAGTATAGAATTTACAAGTAAAACATGTACCTGTACATGCAAATAGACCCTGATTATATTATACTTCCTTCAAACTTTACAAAAATCACAAAATTACATTCATTGAAATGATTCTTTTGAGTGCAAACAATCAACATACATTAGAATATCATTTTTACAGCTTGTCCACCTTATTCACTTCACCCTCCCCTTTCAACAGTAACCAAGCCACATGGCCTCCCTCCACACATCACATACAGTACTGTACACACACCACTACTGCCCCAAACTTGGGCGATGATGGGCATATCCGGTCTGAGACCAACTATTCTTTATCAGTAGCTATTTCTGACTACGAAAGACCTAAAAAACAGTTGTAGGCAGCAATTTGGCTGAATAAGTGGTCTTGTTGAGTACTCTTCACTCACTAGTTTACTCTCCTCACCTCGCCTAATAAACGCCCAGTCATTCTGCAGTATCAGCCACAGTCATGGAGACCATATTTACACAAGTTTTTACAGCAGCATAAAGCACTTACAGCACACAGCACTTACAGCGTGACGCAAACAGCATCAGATATGTATTTGACTCTGTAAACTAAACTATCAGTAAACACACACGTATGACAGAGGAGACATACGTTACATACATTATGACAGAGGAGACTTATGTTACATACATTATGACAGAGGACACTAACATTACATCCATCCTGGATGATTCACATTTCTAACACTGCATTAGTAGTTGCATTGATTATTTGCATTGTTGTCGTCCATGTTGGTTCTGTTTGATGGACCACGGTCAGGTTTAGTTCTGCAATAGAGTGGTTTTAGTTAAGGACTAGGACTAAACCTGTTTCCACAAATGCTTGGGGAAAGGGTGGGGGGTGGGGTCACTCTGAAACCCAGCGGGACAGAACCAGTTCTGCAACAGAGACCTAGAGGTCTGAAGACTTGCATTGTTTAGTGCTTAACACTGGTGTAGTGATCTCGGAGCAGAAAACTACTGGGAAGATGACTGCCGATCAGCATCATGTCCATCAGGTGCTGAGAGCCGTGTTGTCTTGGTTGGGGAGACCTGCAGTGCGACCCTCAAGTCCGACCAGCGTCATGTCCGTCAGGTGCTGAGAGCCGTGTTGTGGTGGTTAGAGAAACCTGCTGGACGGTCCTCAAGTCTTGTCCTCTCCAGGAGAGGTCTGTCCTCAGGGACTCAGCCAGTGAAGACCACAGTGAAAGTGTCACTGCATCAGGTTCAATAAATACAACAAACACTACACACACAAACACACACTCAACACACACACACACACTCAGACACTCAGGCACATTCTCACACACACACACATACTGTACACCCAAACACACCCAAACACTCACACACACACACACACACACACACACACTAAGGCACATTCTCACACACACACCCTAACACACACAAACACTCACATGCACACACATAGACACAGACAGGACACTTCCTGGAACAGATGGCTGATGGGATATCACAGTCCTCCAGGAGCAGGCCCCTCTGTAGGGCACTGAAGTGCGGAAGCGGCTACATTCAACATGTGCAGCCCGTCCTCCTCCGTGTGTGGTGCGCGAGCGTCCGTGGAGTGCGTGCGCGCGTGACCTTGCAGGTGCGCGTGCGTGTGTGTGTGGCCGTGCGAGGTCTGCGAGGTGGTGCTGATGGAGCCCCACAGGTCCAGGTTGATGCAGAAGAGGCTGGGCAGCAGCTGGCGCGGGTACTGGTCCAGCCGAAGCACCGCGTCCAGCACGGACGAGCCGCCCTCACACACCCAGCCGGGCAGCAGGTGGGCAGACAGCACCGAGGGCAAACTCACCGCATGACTCAACTCCAGCTGGTAGGAGAACCTGCACAGAGGACCGAGGGATGGAGGAAGAGAAGGAGGGATGGAGAAAGAGGGAGGGAGGAAGAGAAGGAAGTAGGGATGGAGAGAGGGAGAGAGGGGATGAGAGAGGGAGGGATGGATGAAGAGAGGGAAGGACGGAGAGAGGAAGGAAGTAGGGATGGAGAGAGGGAGAGGGAATGAGAAAGGGAGGGATGAATGAAGAGAGGGAAGGAGGGAGAGAAGGAGGCAGGAGAGAGGGAGGAAGAGAAGGAAGTAGGGACAGAGAGAGGGAGAGAGGGAATGAGAGAGGGAGGGATGAATGAAGAGAGGGAAGGAGGGAGAGAGGGAGGCAGGAGAGAGGGAGGAA
>NC_085003.1:22008853-22011353 GCF_963854185.1 Sardina pilchardus
TTCCTTCATGGGTGAGTGTGTGAGATGTGCTCCTCCAGTATGTGTGTGTAGGTGCGTGTGTGTGTGTGTGTGTGTGTGTGTGTGTGTGTGTGTGTGTGTGTGTGCGCACGAGCATGCCTGTGGTGCTGTGGTGTGTGTACCTCTGTGCAGTTTGGGTGGCAGGTGGTCAAAGATGTGCTACTCTAGTGTGTGTGTGTGTGTGTGTGTGTGTGTGTGTGTGTGTGTGTGTGTGTGTGTGTGCATTCGTGCATGTGGTGTGTGTGTACCTCTGTGCAGTTTGGGTGGCAGGTGGTCAAAGATGTGCTCCTCCAGAGTTTGTGAGTGTCTGTGCACCAGTACTGCTGTTCCGGCCTCCTGCGGTTTCTCATCCTTGTGTTCTTCCTCCTTGTGCTCTTCATCCTCCTCATCCTCATCTTCCTCCTCCTCACCAACCCCTCCGATGCCCAGCACAGGGTGAGGCCGCCGGAACTGCAGCAGCCCTGGAGGATGAGCATGCACACACACACACACACACACACAGAGAGAGGGAGAAATTAAATGAAGAACCCAAACGAGCCAACGACCCAAATGATAACATCCTGCAGAGATGACGACCACTACTGAAAACGCAACTCAAAGGGCACAAGACATTTCCTTGTGCAATACTAGCACTGGCCACTGGAGGGCACTAGATATTTATTCATGCAGTACTACGACTGGCCACTGGAGGGCAGCACTTGACTGAAGAAGCCTTCTGAAAGACACATTTGTGCATACACCAACTTAACACACAGGCAAACTTCATTTACTCACTGAAGTAGTCATGAAATCACAAAAACTCCAATACAAACACTCACAAACAATTACAACACATAATACTTAATACACATTATCTCACATACACATTACACATTACACATATACACATTTACACATTAGGCTCTTTCTGTTTCTGTCTGACTTTACTACTTCTTACCGTTCTTCTTCAGGTAGCGCATGGCGTCTCTGTATCCCTGTTTGCATAAATTCTTCATCATCTGTGGACACACACACAGAGAATACAAATGACTTATCAGTTGGGATGTAGTTCCATCTGGCTTGCTTGTGTGCGTGTGTGTGTGTGTGTGTGTGTATTCAGTTCTTTATTTGTTTGATTGACCCTTTTATCCAAAGCAATTTACAGATGTCTATTATTACAAGTGCCGGACTACCAGGAACAATTGAGGGTTGAGTGCCTTGCTCAAGTGCACAATGGTAGCAACCAGGCCTCGAAGCCACAACCTTTTTTTCTGGCTACTGCATGCTAGCCTACGGTGGTAGCCTACCACAGTGGCTCAGGTGGAAAGCAGCCATCTGGAGACACGGTAGAGCTTGCCCAGGGTGAACTGGATGTTGATGTGTGTGTGTGTGTGTTTGTGTGTATGTGTGTGTGTGTGTGTGTGTGTGTGTGTGTATAAATGTATCTGTGTATAAGTGTGTGTGTGTGTGTGTGTGTGTTTACCTGTGTTCAGGTGGATACAGAGCTCTAGAGATGCAATAGATGTTGCCCATAGTGAACTGGATGTTGGGGTGTGTGTGTGTGTGTGTGTGTGTGTGTGTGTGTGTGTGTGTGTGTGTGTTAGCGTGTGTGTGTGTGTGTGTGTGTGTTTACCTGAGGTTCAGGTGGAAACAGCGCTCTGGAGACGCGGTACAGGTTGCCCAGGGTGAACTGGATGCTGGTGTTTGTGAAGCGGAGCTCGTGCATGTTGGTGGACGAGTCGTCTCGGGGGCAGATGTCGCTCTCGCCCGAGAACGGAGACACGGTGATGGTGTTCTTCAGCTCGTGCAGGGGGAGGTTATCGGAGATGCCCCCGTCCACATACCGCTGTAGGGCAGAGAGGAGGGCGGGGAGGGGGGGATGAAGGACACTTCCTTGCTGAATGCAATAAGCAAAAATATACCTCCATTTTGGAATATTGAAGAAGATGGGAGAGTATAGAAGCTGGAGAGAGAGAGAGAGAGAGAGACAGAGGGAGAGAAGGAGATAGAGAAAGAGAGAGAGGGAGAAAGAGAGAGAATAAGAGAGAGAGAGGGAGGAAGAGAGAGAGAGAGAGAGGGAGAGAGAGAGAGAGAGACAGCGGGAGAGAAGGAGATAGCGAAAGAGAGAGAGGGAGAAAGAGAGAGAGAGAGAGAGAGAGAGAGAGAGGGAGAAAGAGAGGAGGAAAAAGGAGCGAGAGAAAAGAGAGAGGGATGTAAAATGATAACAGGCCACAATCCTCATGCTGGTACAATATGGCCGTGACTGGTGGAGCTCAGACACAAGGTGATGAGCTACAGCTGAGTGGCTGACGAACGTGACCATTAATGCACAGTATGCACACAGAGCAGTGAGCTGCCCTGGTGAGTGTGTATGGAGGTAGTGAGCAAGTGACCAGTACAATATGCCCACCAGTACAATATGTCTACCAGTACAATATGACTACCAGTGCAATATGCCCACCAGTACAATATGCCCACCAGTACAATATGCCTACCAGTACAG
>NC_085003.1:22013853-22033853 GCF_963854185.1 Sardina pilchardus
CAATGTATAAAACTGTGTGTGTGTGTGTGTGTGTGTGTGTGTGTGTGTCCCCTTTCACACTGACCAAATTTAACGCTAAATCAGCCGAATTTAACGTTAAGGCTGTTCCTTTCACACTGACCGTCACGGGGAGGGGAGTCAACCCGCCTCGGCTATCGAACCCGTCTCGGGGGGTAGTATTATTGCCGAGGCGGGCTCAGTGTGAAAGGAACAGGTCAACCCCGCTATTAGGGGTGTGTGACTGATGACGTATTTGGCAAGGCAGGAGGTTAAAATACAGGAAACACACAAGAGACGAGGACAACTTTAGCTGCTGTGTCCATAGATATACTGTATATCTATGGCTGTGTCCAACAATCACGTTTTTTACGCTGAGAGCGCCCTGAACCTCCTTTCCTCAGCGCTTCAGTCAAGTGTTTATTGTTGCTATGTTACCAAAACCGTCTGCTGCCAGCAGCACGTCTTTCTGGAACATTTGCCTAATGCTAGAACTAGCTAACTAGCCAACGAGCTAACTGAAATGGCAATGGTTCAGGACTCAGCACACTAAAATATGACTTCGACAGACAAAAGGACCTCATTTGGCATTCAAATAACATAACAAGTGGCCCGCCATCATTTGGAAACTAAACCATGTAGCACTAGCATGACAGTTGTGTGTATCAGTTTATCTCCGAGGTCCAAGGCATGCTTAACGTCATTGTTCACTCCCAAATTGCGTGTCACGTGCTGCTAGGCAACGCCTCCCATAACTCGCCTCTGAACTCGGCTTCAAACAACCCCGGGACCAGAACACGTCTACCTTTCACACTGCGAAATCCCCCTGAACCCGCTATTTCTTAAACGCTAATGTATCGTTTCTCAGTCTGAAAAGGGCTTGTGTGTGTGTGTGTGTGTGTGTGTGTGTGATAAATATCCTCTGTGCATACTATGTAGTTAGTCTCATGCCGTGAGAGAGTTTAATGTACACTGTAACACTTTATCTCTGACATACTACACTTCTGTTATCTTTGGGTGATGTCGTATTATGAGTGATTATATCAGGCTAATCATATGACGTGTGCTCTTAGACATTCGAGGGAGGAGATGAGTGTGTGTGTGTGTGTGTGTGTGTGTGTGTGTGTGTGTGTGTGTGTGTGTGTGTGTGTGTGTGTGTGTGTGTGTGTGTTGGAAACACTGCTCCGTACTCACCACTCCCTGCAGTGTTGGGGGAATGAGGCCACAGTACACAGGGATAAAGGCGCTACACACACATGCCTGTAAAAACACACACACACACACACACACACACACACACACAGGAAAATCAGTGTCATAGTCACATAGTGGCTACAAGGTAATAACTGGTGACAATCTTTCACAGTCAATAGAGCATTCAATTGAACAATTACATTAATTTATAAATTACATTCAATAATTCAACACACTCAATTAAACCATAAAATTAATTAACACACTGATCATGAACAAATTCAAAGCATTCAATTAAACAGTAATGATCATGAAATAAAGAAGTACCAGTGAAATCTTGTGAAAACTACTAGAAATATCAGTGCTGTATTTCATATTCCTTGTTGCATTCCTCGTCTTAATCAGTAAGCATGTCTCTCTACACCACTCACACACACACAGACACACACAGACACACAAAGTGTAGTTTGTTTGGACAAGGAGAAATTGGCTTGACATGGTCATTGACAGCCATTTATAAATGATGCAGCAGCCTTTAATCTAAGACTCCCATGTCCCTTCTGATTGGTCGATGGAATAACAAACGCATTGCATCACTGTGGTCTTTGGCAATGTCCACAGCAGCCACACTTGAGCATGTTCAAATGGGCCCACATACAGAGCACGATGGATGTGAGGGAAGCCATTTCAAACAGAGCACTTCCTTCTTCAAATTCGTACAAATGATGATGTGCCAATACACGGATATATCTTTCAACACTGACCTACAAAAAAGGCACTCTTCAATGTGTGTGTGTGTGTGTGTGTGTGTGTGTGTGTGTGTGTGTGTGTGTGTGTGTGTGTGTGTGTGTGTGTGTGTGTGTGTGGTCTTTGTCTCCTGTCTCATTATATGCAGTGGAGCATCTCACCTGACTACAACCATTCAACAGCCCCTGTCTCCTAGCAACCAGACAGGCCCAGAAGCTCAGAGCTGAACTCATGAAGACAGACAACTCCATCTATCACACTTACTAGAGGAGGCACCACACACACACACACACACACACACACACACACACACACAACAACAACAACAACAGGGAAAGAGAGACACAGCCCAGGATGCCGTGGCCTTGGTTTGTAGTAGGTGGTACTACACTGTCCCTGACCATCACAGGTCTGTGTAAGTCATACAGACGGCATCCATTAAACTGCTCAAATTCCTAATCAGCTCTTCACAATATCCTCCACCTGGCATCACAATATCCTTCGTCTTTGTCTGTGTATGTATGACAAGTGGGTTGGCTCCAGAGTGTGTGTGCCTGTGTGTGTGTGTGTGTGTGTGTGTGTGTATGTGTGTGTTGATGTGTGTGTGTGCCAGTGTGTGTGTGCCAGTGTGTTTGTGTGCGTGTGTGTGTGTGTGTGTGTGTGTGTGTGTGTTGACCATCCCTCACCTGAACGAGCTCCTCTTTGCTGTTAAAGTGGGACACCAGCACGTTCTCCCCGTCGGTGACGCGCGTCAGGGAGATGCCCAGACGGCCAGTTGCGCGCTGGTGGGCATCGGGTGGCAACGTGCGGTACAGCACCGTCCTCATGATCTTCACCAGGTTGAAGGACGGGTGCAGAGGACCCAGGAAACGCTTCCTCGCATCCTTGGAAACATCAATGATGCTTGCGCCTGCTTCACCTACACACACACACGGAGCCAATGAGAGAGGGCAGAGGAAGGTCTTAAGACATTGTTTTCTTTATTATCTTTATTGTAGTACACTGGTTATTTTTGACAACTTCACTTAAATACCCTTGTCTCCCTAAGTTACGTTAGTTAACTAGCGTAAGGTGCGTATGCTACGTAAAAAAAGAACACAATGTCCTGAAATCACAATGGTGCCGGGGGCAGTGGGTTCGGTGGGTGACAGGTGGTCATTATGTCACAGTCCAAGAAAGGTAAATATAGGCTAGACATTTAATGGTTGAAAGGACACAAAGGCGAGGCGTAACGACTACTAGGCCATAATTCGTTTCCGAGGTAACTAAAAAGTGTTCTTCTTGGTTGATGAATAGTATAACTACATGCAACATTGCGCACACAGTTATATTGTTGCGTAAAAACTGGTGGATTCAAGGTGGATTACTGTGGCGAGGTGCCCAACCTACCTAAGCATGCTCCACTGACCAATGCCGACGCGGTCAGAGCTCCTGCCGAGGCCCCGTAGACATGCCGGGCATTCTCCACCAGAAACGGTGCTTGCTCCTGTAAGCAACTGGCCACTCCAATGTGGTAGATCCCCAGGAACCCACAACCGGCAAAGGAAATGTTCCAAGGCGAATCCAATGGAAACATGATGTCGAATTCCCCACGAATCAATAGGCTTCGGTCGAATAGCCTACCAGACCATCGAGTAACTTCGAGCACTAGCAGCAAGTTCTCAATAAGCCTACCTATGAATAAATTCAAGCAACAGGCTACTCTAGTGTCAAAGCAGAGTATTGAGGTCGCCTGTAACAACTATTTTAATCGGCAACTTCGTCACTAAAAGTTGTGGTAAAACTTTAAAGTAGCATTGACCATGACAATATCATAACAGTTACCTGCCAGGCAAAGCCAGCTGAGATTAAGTTAAATTTACGTAAACTTACAGACTTTTCTGATTCTCACACCATAACCTCGTCTCTATTCTGAAGTAATTATTTATCGACTCTCGAAAGTGTGATTACGTTCCAGAGAGAGAGATGGAGAAATGTCTTCCGCTGGCTGTCACCGCAGTCAAGGTTTGTTTTTATGGCAGTCACAGAAAGTTATTGTCACATGCAGCCGGAGGGAACATTTCCCCACGTAGGCGCGGTCAGCGGACAATCGTCCAATCACAAATCGAGGAAAACAACCAGCTTGCCCATTCCACTCTGCAGCTCCAGGAACCGGGGCACGTTATCGCAAAACCGCAGAACTATCGATTCTGATTGGCTAGTAATAATATTATTATTACAACATTATCTGAACCGCCAGGGATTTCTACCATGGCATAACTGTTCAACTCAGTTAGTGAGAATGGCAACCTCTTCCCTCAAGGCTGGTTTAGGAATAGTCACAGTATAAAGCAGGGCCTTGCATATGTTTAGGCCTACATTTATTTTTTTTTTGTTTATGGTATTTGTCAGTCAGTGTGTTTTGTGTGCAAAGCGGCATAGGCCTACAGTAGGCTATATGAACACTAGATTAGTTTATAATCGTTTAAATAAAATTGAAAAGTTGAATAGCACTATCAAATGTCAACAATGAAAACAATGTTTTCATTAACAAAACCAGACATGTAAACCATAACTCTGTGAGATAATTATTTGATTTAGTTCCAGATGAACAGATTTGTCTTTAAACATTTCTCAAAAGTACCAAAACTATCACAAGAGCAATAGTATTAGGTAACTCAGTCCACCAATGAGAATAGTCTGTGACCTCTCAGCGCTAATGCATGGTGGACTCAGCAGACGCTTAGCAGAAAACCAACAATTTGTCTTCTCCAATGTGCTCTGATGCAGCCATATGGGAAAACAGGAAGTCCAGAAGCTATAGGAGGAGGGCAAGGGAAGTGTATGCTACTGTGAGCATGTGTCAAATGAAAAGAGTTAGGCAATATGAGGCCTGTGTGTGTGTGTGTGTGTGTGTGTGTGTGTGTGTGTGTGTGTGTCTGTGTGTGTCTGTGTGTGTCTGTGTGTGTCTGTGTGTGTGTGTGTGTGTGTGTGTGTGTGTGTGTGCATTTGGAGATGACGATGTCATGTTTACCCAGAACCACGTGTATCATACTTCCATCAGAGTTTGGATCTGTATTTCTCTGTCATTCTTCCCCTGTGCAGTCCACATAGTCCACAGTCCCCTGTGCGGTCCAGATAAAAGCATTATGTGTGTGTGTGTGCGCGCGTGTGTGTGTGTGTGTGTGTGTGTATGTGTGTGTGCGTGTATGTGTGTGTGTGTGTGTGTGTGTGTGTGTGTATGTGCGTGTGAGCGTGTGTGCGTGTGTGTGTGTGTGTGTGTGTGTGTGTGTGAGAGAGAGAGAGAGAGAGAGAGAGAGAGAGTATCATGATTATTTTTGTTAAGGATGTAGGCTACCTTTAAACATAGATATCTTCTGGGCGTTCCCCGTCACGGTGATCCATCAATGACGGCAAGAATTCGTTGAGTTTCATATTTTCATCACACATTGCCAAACACTCACCATGTCCTCTGAAAATATCTCCCCTAGTGTATTCTGTGTGCCAAGTTCAGATCTCTCTCTCTCTCTCTCTCTCTCTCTCTCTCTCTCTCTCTCCCTTCCTCTCTTTCCCTCTCTCTCACGCCCCCCCTCTTCTGTTTCCCCCTCTGTCTCTCTCTGGGCTAAATGTAAAGGGCCAGAGAACTGTTGACTAAATCAGGAATGTGTTGTCAGTGGACCACAACAATTATCAAACAAAAACATCCAAATATTTCGTCCTCCTGACCGCGCCAGGAACACAGCTGGGCAGGGCTGTAATTTTGAGCATCAAAGTCCAGCACGCCACTTCATTCACTGATCTGGAGCCTCTCGCCTACTGATGGGCAATGTGACAAGAGAGCGGGCAGAAGAATGCAGTAAACAGAGTCCACTCAGACAGAGAGGCGTTCCTCATGTTAGCAGATGAGGTAAAGCGACTGAGAAGTTAGACAGTCTCAGGGTTCCGGGACAGATTTTACATGGGATACCAGATCAAGGGTGGTTATGGGTGTGCTGGTGAGCTCACTGCTCCTAGTGTGTGTGTTTGTTTTGTTTGTTTGTGTGTGTGTGTGTGTGTTTGTGTGTGTGCTCCTGGTGAGCTCACTGCTCCTTGTGTGTGTGTGTGTGTGTGTGTGTCTGTGTGTGTGTGTGTGTGTGTGTGTTTTATATTCTCTGATGGGTTCAATGCCTGTCCTTCAGCACAAATAAAGTAATTAGTAGGTCTCCCGGACGTCTCCCAGAGTGTATTCTATCCAAAAATGTGTGACGTCTATTCATACTGGAACTCTAGCTTGTTTCAAACTCCAACTCCTCATTGGGTGGTAAATCCTGTAATATTCGGTTGCATGTTCCACTGCTAATGTAGCAAGGTAGCCAACATACTGCTATCCTGTTGCATGTTCCACTGTAGACAAGGTAACCAATAGATTGTTATTGCATGTTTCACCGCTAATGTAGACAAGGTAACAACAGATTGCTATACTGTTGCATGTTCCACTGCTAATGCAGACAAGCTAACTAATAGACCGCTATCCTGGCTTTGGCCACTTATAACAGAAGTCCAGTATTCTGATGTAGTTATTACTATTGCTTAACTGCACAATGTGCAATCAGAGACAGAAGATCATGTAATACTCTCTGATTGTATTTTATGACTCGGTTTCAGGTCATAGAAGCCTATTTGTCTGTTAGTTTAGGCCTATTTGTTTGAGACACGTTGTTCTTTTCACCATGAATGACTTTTATTAAGCTACTGTCTGACCTGTTACAACGGCGGGGGTCATAGCCTTTTGAGATGTTCTGTGCCACCCACACACACACATAACACCCCCTCACCCAACCCCTCTGTAACCACCCACCTAAGTTACCCAACCAATTTACCCCTCAGAAGCCCCCCCCCCCCCCCCCGACACACACACTTACAAACCACCACCCTCAGCCCTCCAAGCAGCCCCCAGTCTACAGTAAGAACACTGTCCAGAGTGTACATGTCACAGGCTGTCACAACTGGACAGCTTTTCTTAGAATGCCTAATTGTGAAATCGTCGCCACAACACTACAACTCTTCTGGCCTGCACTCTATGTTTTTACACACCCATATGCTGTTCAGAACATATTTTGAAAGAGATGAGGGGGTTGTTTCAGATTTGTGTGTGTGTGTGTGTGTGTGTGTGTGTGTGTGTGTGTGTTTGGTGTGTGTGTGTGTGTTTGTGTGTGTGTGTGTGTGTGTGTGTGTGTGTGTGTGTGTCTGTGTGTCTGTGTGTGTGTGCCCGCGTGCACACGTGTGAGTGTGTTTTTCACATTGTGTGTGCATATGTGTGCTTGGGGTCAGTAAGGTGTCATTGTGTCCCTCAGGACGGTTGAGGTTATTTGTGTGAATGTTTCTAGAATTCCTGCGCTTTCACAGAGTCCTCCAGAGCACAGTGTTTTGAGGGAGGGAGGGACTGTGTGTGACTGTGTGTGTGTGTGTGTGTGTGTGTGTGTGTGACCTGAGTAGTTATTTATGAGTGTGTTGTCATGGATTGGTATGAAACGAGGAATATTTTTATACACAAGCACAATTCTGCATTGTCACAGGTCAGAGGTGAGGCCTACTACTCCCATCATCATAATAATAATAATAACAATAATAATCTTTATTTGTATATCACCTGTCATACACAGAATTCGGCTCAGAAGTGCTTAGAGCATAGCCTGGCTGACGCGACCTGGTAACCAAACGTTCATTTTCTCGTATTTGAAAAAATGCCCAGATCCCTTCATTGGCTGCCACGGATGTCTAAATGCGTCTGTGCATAGATCACCATCATTGCTTTCCCCCCTGTTCTGTGATTGGTCCCCTACCTCAGGCAAAAATTAGGGCGGTAGTTTCCAGGCTGCCTTTGCAGTGTGAATGAAATCACACGCAATGCAGCATGGGAACACCCAGGCTATACTTAGAGCATTTAGCACATCCAGCTCTCACATGTGTTTTCAGGTCTTTTTTTTTTAAAGATGTTTACAGAAATTGCTTGTTTTATGTATAGAGGGTATTCCATAGCTGTGGTGCATTATGGATAAAAGCAGCTTCTCCGCTTTGCACGTGGAACACTTTGGGCACATTTAAAGATTACATTAAAGATCTAAGGATCCTTTGTGATTGATAAGATATGAAAGGTTCAGAGATATATGAAGGTGCTATGCCGTTAAGAGCTTTTCACAGAACCTGAAAATCAATTGGAAAACAGGGGGCCAGTTCAGTGCAGCTAACACAGGGTCGAAGTGCTCCCTCTTCTTGGTCTTACAGTTAAAAGTATGAGTTTCTTTACATGCTTTTTCCTTTATACATACGTACACTACTTACATTCTACTTACAGTACTTACTCGCACATGTAAGACATATCAGACAAAGTTAGTTATACAATACATTACATGTCATCAATTGTGTAGGTTTAGTGAACATAAATCAAATGGTGGTGATATTGTTGTTCACAGTGGGAACAAAATCACCTTTGTGAAAGTTGTCCTTTGATTAAATTATTTCACATCAAAAAGGCGGTGAATTGAAGTGTATTTTACCCAAATGAGTAAAAGCTGCTGTGACCTCTCATGACTTCCTTCCACAAACTTTACAATCGTATTGGTGTCTAAGATACAGAGAAGGAAAACAAGCAGAGAAAGTCTGTTCAATAAAGGCAATCAGTGATGACAAGTGCTCTCTTTAGAGGCGCTATAGAAACATCTTATCAACAGACTCCTTGTTTGGGAAATCCAGATCAATGCAGACAGACACTAGCATGCTTTGGCAAGCATAATGTAACTTACATTGATTGAGTTTATGTTTTCTGCTTATTAGCAAAAACTATATTTGTTTAAGTCTTATAGAAAGGGCTGAGCTAGGCCATATCTTGTCACCAACCTAAATGTCAGCATGATGATTCAGCAATGTCTCAGGAAGTCTAAAGAAACTCAAAATGGATATATCCATAGTGTGTGTGTGTGTGGGAGGGGGGGGGGGGTGCATATAGGAAGAGATTTAGGGCTTCCCAAATTGGGGCCCGCGGGCCAGCTTTGGCTGATTTTTTTGGTCAGACTTTCATTCTGTCTCAACGTTTAATCGACTCAAAAACTCAAAAACAGTTCACTATCTACACTAGCTAACTTGGAAATGAGGTCCTATGTCCAAAATTCCGAACCGGATCTTTAAGTTAGAGGAGATCACATCCTCCGACATCACAAACCACTTGTGCATTTTCTGATTTTACAGGTGCAGTCAGTGATTGGACACATTACACTTATACATTCAGCAGTCATCTCCTCACGACCGCTAGCTATCCATTCCATGAGTAAACCTGATCTCTAGGCTGCCCAGGCTCAGAAAACTGCGGACCAGCAAAGTGGGGGCAGCCTGTCTGGGTGCAGCCGAACTTTAGCCCCACCTACATCAGGATACATACAGCCTGTCCCCCAAACAAAAATGAAACCCTGCGTGGAGATTCTTTGGGAATACTGAAAGGAGGATTGAGCTACCGCCCTGGGAATACAGCCTGAGTGTGTGAGTATGTGTGTACACAAACTGTTGTTATGGTGAGTACCGCTCTCTGAGTTGTGTCTGTGTGGTCATGGTCTTTACATCACTCTGTTTACAGACACAAACACACATGAAAAGATGTGGAAAGCCTTTTTGCTGGCCAAACACTATAGGTGAAAATACACAATCGACACAAACTGGTGGCGTCATCAGAACTGCAAAGAAATTCATTTTCATTTATTCACATTTTCTTACAGTGGCAACACCGTGAAGATGTGCTTCCCTGGCCAATGCAAATGCCTTCTTTTTCATATAGAATGAATACATTTTTAATCAGATATTCATGTTTTGAAGAATTAAATATTTTTTAAGCAGATATGCAATAATTCATTTTTTACACTTTTCATGAGCACCAGTTCAATTATCATCACAAAGCAAATTGATTCATAAAAAATGGTCTGCTTTGAGGAAGACATATAATACAATACACGATCAATTATAAACATGAGGTGATTTATTATATTATGCACTCACAGATTGCACTTGTGTGTCTGATCACTGACGACCCCAGTGCACCTGCAGAAGCAGAAGAGCTCAGACTCAGAGAATTCAGGTCACTGGAGTCTCGGAGGTTGACCTTTTTCTGTGAATATGGTCGTACAAACAGAAGAGTCTGATCAATAATGAAACAAAAACATATGCGTCACAGGTGAAAGTCCTTGCAATGGTCACTGATAGAACACCATATCAGAGACAAGTCACCTGCCATATCTCCAGGGTATTTTTTTTAATCCTGTTTCGTTTCATTTTCACTGCCATGCACAGACATCGGCCTTTGTAGGCTATTTCTTGGCATCATAGCATGGCTTTTGGCGAGGTGCTTGGATACTGATGAAGAGTTGTGTGTGGTGTTGTGTTTGGATACTGAAGAAGAGTTGTGTGTTTGGTGTTGTGTTTGAGGAAGAGTTGTGTGTTTAGTGTTGTGTTTGGATACTGAGGAAGAGCTGTGTGTTTGGTGTTGTGTTTGAGGAAGAGTTGTGTGTTTGGTGTTTGGATACTGAGGAAGAGTTGTGTGTTTAGTGTTGTGTTTGATGAAGAGTTGTGTGTTTGGTGTTTGGATAGGAAGAGTTGTGTGTTTAGTGTTGTGTTTGGATACTGAGGAAGAGCTGTGTGCTTGGTGTTGTGTTTGAGGAAGAGTTGTGTGCTTGGTGTTTGGATACCGAGGAAGAGTTGTGTGTTTAGTGTTGTGTTTGATGAAAAGTTGTGTGTTTGGTGTTTGGATACTGAGGAAGAGTTGTGTGTTTAGTGTTGTGTTTGGATACTGAGGAAGAGCTGTGTGTGTGGATGCTGGGGATGAGGCTGTGCTGAGCGTTGCATGAATCACATCACCCAGACTGCACTCATGCCCCTCATTTTCCAATATCACAGTTACCATGGCCACTGTGTAACAAAACTATAATCATTACAATGAAGCATCTTAGTGACTTGATGCTATTTCCACACTGCTTGTAGCAGATGTAGACACAGTCATTGATTCTATGTAGCTTAGTAGATAGACTGAGAACATTTTGTTCAAGCACAAATATATTCTAAAACACCCACCTCTCTACGTATGAGACTGTGTATATGTGTACAAATCCACAAAAGGGATTCATGCCATGTTCTTGATTCATGCTCCTAATACACTTTCACTCAGGACAGCAACTACTAGAGTGATTCAATATTACATATTGTTTTTCAGTATATTGATCTAGTCAAGTCAAGTCAAGTCAAGTTTATTTATATAGCGCATTTCATACACAGAGGTCATTCAATGTGCTTTACATAAACAAAAACCAAACAGTAATAGCAGATAAAAGCATAGATGAGCAAAGAGTAATAATAATAATAATAATAGTAATAATAATAATAAAATAAAAAATAAAAAGAAAGCAATAAAGAATAATTAACATAAAAGACTTAAGGTGGAATAACTAGAAGACAGGTCTGTTTTTAACAGATAGACTTTGCCAGAGTCTAATTTAGCAAACCAGTGATAGTGATCCTTCTCAAACACCCAGAGCTGTTGCCACTCTTTGGAGATTCGTTGGTAAGCCCAGATAGTTCTAAGGATCTAATACTACAGACCTCTCTTGAGAAGTATTTGGTAATATCATAGGCCATTTCAGGCCTTCTGCTTTGAACAGCACTGTTGGTCAGGGCAGAGGACTGGCACATGGCCAGCAGAAGAGTTGCAGTAAGAAGCTTGAAATAAAATAAGATTCCAAATCCATTAGAGATTTGGGTTGATGATACTCTATCTGGGCTTATTTCAACTCTCTAACTAACTCTATTTGGCTATTCCTGTATCTCCAATTCTAGGGAGTTTTTCCTTGCCCTTGTTATGGGTTCTCTTTGAATGTTTAACACTCTGATGGCTATTTGCTTCTTCTGCCGCTATATGTTACTGCAAAACATAGTTAAAAAGACAGTATTTTAGAGTGTGGCCATCTTTATTATTGTGGACTATTGCATGTTTTAGAAAACACAGCCATCAAACAACAGCAGGGATAGTGTGGTGTCTTGTGAAGAAGAAATCCAAGGTTACTTCATGTCCATTCTGGAAAAAAGGCTTTGTACAGCACAGAGTGAGCGTAAGGGCTCAGTTACTGTTAGACTGAGCGCATGCACCCTGCATCATCCTGTCAATATTGCTGCATGAAAAGCGCACGTGGCACATTAAAAGGCGGATTTTCAACGTGTGTGACCGATGCACCAATCAAATGCAGAATACACATGGCAGCCATGATGCGTACACGTATGGGGCCTTAACCATAGGCCTTAACAGGCACGGTTTATAAACAGGAAGCACTAGTAGAAATGTTAAATGTAGTCATCCTTGTAACAGTGTAGCAATCCATGCAAAGTGTAGGCCTAATCTGCTTTGAGTCGTCATTTCCTCTAAGGTCCCAGGGCTGAAGACCTCATTGTCATTATTCAGGACAGGGCAGCCATCAGAAGCTCACTACTGCCCCCTCAGGTTGACAAGGGAAGTGGCTGTAGTGTCACTATCAAACTTTCCTCAGTTGATCTTTTTCATGTAGAATCCATTTCTGCTTGGGATGTTTTGGTATCACACATTTAATGAGATTTGCATATTTTAATGAATTAGCCGATATAAATATATCTCAAAGACATGATCCATGTCTTCCATTTTTTTTAAATCTGGTTATACAAAATGATGAGTTTTCATGTAATATTGCAGATGTATGGAAATTATGGGAAATTCGAAATGTTTATTGTCAGTGAAAGAATTCCTTTTTGTAGCACATATCAAAGAGAATATCGGTGTTCTTCCACCAGATTAATCTAAATATGCATTCTGTGCATTGTGAAAGTTAAAATGTATGCTAATGCCCCAAGCAGAAATGGATATTATACTAAAGGATCAACTGAGAAAAGTTTTGTAGTCACCTTAATCAGATTGTTGTAGGCCCTACGTTTTGCCCTTTCTATATGTGTATATGAGTGTCAGTCAGAGGACCCGGGGAAAGACCTGAATGAACTTCTTCACTTCAATGTTATTCATCATGGAGGATCAGTAGATGTAGTCGTAGGTATTATCATAGGCCTACTTAGGTTCTGGACCAAATAAACACTATACATGCAACAATGATTTAAACCCCCATAGCCTATATTTCTAATATAATATAATATATATAATATATACCTATAGTCCTTTACATGTTGTTATATCTCCCCACTTTATTTAGTAATGAAGCTGTTACTCAGTATTAATAAGATTCAGGTAATGATAATAATAATAATACCTTACCTTACAAGCTGAAAACCTGTTTTTAGACCCAGGGTGTTAATGGTGCGCTGTCTCTTTAAGACGTGTCCCGCCCCAGGTTGAAAGTTTCGCGGTCCATCTGATTCGTTGACAACATGAGTTTTGTACGAAAACACTGGTGGATCGAGGAAGTCACTCCGGTTTGGGCTGTACAGTGGACTTTTCATAATTTTCGTCAACCAACCCTTTTAATTGAAGTTGAAAGTCGGCGCTAAAGAACACTTTTCGTACTACATCCAACCCAATAACGGTAACATTAACAACTTTATTCAGCGATATGCGGTCAGTGTCAACATCTAACGTTGCTGTATGCATTGATTTAGCAGCTAAATGGGCCCTTGAACTACATCACATGAGCGAGCTAGTCAGCGTTAACAGAATTACTCTTAAGATAATAAAACTGATGCATGTATTAACGAGGTATTTAAAGTATTGAGTTCTATAACAAATGTTAAGTTGAGTTGATATTGAGTTGAGTTGCAAAACATTTGCAACCATTAATTCCACCACCACCTGCCTAGTCAGCCACTGAGCCTAACTGAAGAGATCACTTTGTCGGGTAACGTTGTTTTGTTATCTTGCTGGACGTAGCAGCTAGTCGATTGATTCATCCATCCCCTGCGTTTCAACATGTCTGGTCTTGTTGACAGTTCACCTGCTGCGGTAGCACTTTCGCCTCCAATCGTCACTTCCCTGATTTGCTAATTCGCACCTTCTGGGTTTCAGGAAACGTGCATGCCGTGCTTGGGCCAGTCCAGACTCGCTTGCCCACACCAGTGATAGGGGTTGGGGGGGGGGGGGGGTCTGGGAAAAATCTCCGCGATGAGGAGGAGAAAGGGACTGTGGAGAGGAGACAGAGGTCCCCAGACAAGATTGTGACACCTCCCCATCGTCACACCATCCCACATCTCCATGCCGAGACGCGCACGCCTCTGAAGATAGGGGAGGATGGAGCGCGGAGGAAAGATAGAAGAGCAGAAGAGTGAGGAGGAGGTGGAGGAGGAGGAGGAAGATAAAGAGGAAGACCGGAGGTGTGGAGGAACGAACGGCAGAAGCGAAGGAACAAGGAGCCGGGAAGAGAGAAGAGACGGAAAAGAGGATCAGGCCCCAGTAGAAGTCATGACCATCCAGTCCACCAACGGAGAGGACCTCCCGGTGACGGATGGCCTGGGTGGAGGAGAAGAGGAGGTGGGGGTCCACACACACATGTCAGGAGGGGCTTTGAGGATGCAAGCGCGTCATCTGGAGAAACCCATGAATCACCTGACTCTGGGAGAGAGAGATGCTGCGGTTGCCACGGACGCGAGAAACGGGCACGTTACGCCAGAGGACGTGGACGGTGTTGGCACCCTGTCCCTCTCGTGTCCACCTTCAGACACCTGGGCGCCATCCATCTCTGAAACGCCTCTCTCCTCCTCCTCTTCCCCAAATCTTATCCCCACTTTCTCTCTCCCCTCCTCCTCATCCTCTCTGTCCACCACTCCGTCGATGTCCCCGGCCCCCTCCCTCTCCCCCTTGCTGCCCGAGGGCACGGATGTGGGTGTTCTGCTGGCGGGGGGGCACCTGACACTGGACGTATTTAAGGGGGGAGCAGCCGCACTGCCCAGCCTGTGGGACACTCAGCGGGAGCAGCTCAGGGAGGTGCAGTACCTGCGGCTGGGCTCCGAGGACCAGGGGGCGCTAGAGAGCGCAGTGGCTGTGCTTCCTAATCTCACAGGACTACGCTCTCTGGCCATCAGAGGTAGATATATGCAGCAGCCGACACACATGCTCTTACACAAACCCACACACACACACACACACACACACACTCATACACACTCAGGTACAACACACACACACACACACACACTCATACACACTCAGGTACAGCCAACACACATGCTTATAAACACACAGAAACACATGCTCATACACACACTAACACACAGAGACAACCGACACACATGCTTATACACACAGACGCAGCCGACACATACTGTATGTAAACACACTCGGACACACATGCTTATACTCAAGGACACACAGACACACAGACACAGCCGACACACATGCTCATACACACACTAACACACAGACACAACCGACACATATGTACTGTATGCATACAGATGCTTATACACACACGGACACACAGATACAACCGACACACATGCTCATGCATACACGGACACACAGACACAAACAGAGGCACACTGATGAGCTTTTTGCTTTTAAAATGGTTGCAGACTGCCTAGCACCTCTTGTGAATGAGCACAAGCCTTTTTAGTACATACACACACACACACACACTCATACAGTACACACACTCATACACACTCAAATGGTTGCAGACTGCCTAACACCTCTTGTAAATGAGCACAAGCCTTTTTAGTACATACACACACACACACACACACTCATACAGTACACACACTCATACAGTACACACACTCATACACACTCAAATGGTTGCAGACTGCCTAGCACCTCTTGTGAATGTGTAAAAGCATGAGTATATGTGTAGCGGTTTAAATGAACAGGTCAAAAGAGAGGAACTCCAGTCTCCCAGTGCTCTGGACCAAAACGTTGTTTTGAAATCATTCTTGGTTCCTTTATCTTGTGTCCATCTCAGTCTGGGTTTTATCTGCAGTAACTGCATGTACATTAACAGATGGTGTGTGTTTTAAAACATTTAATAACATTTTAAAGCATTTGTAATTGTAAATGAGTCCAACAGATGATGTTTGTCGCTAGGTAAGCAGAGAGAGCTGTCTGTGCCCTGAACGTTCTTCCTGGTTTCCTTTCTCTCTCCTTTCTCACGTTTCTTCTCCACCTTCCTCTTCCTCTCTCCTTCATACTGAAGGTCATCGTTTCTATGACGCCCAGGGGGTGCCCATCCCAGGCCTCCTCTCGACCCTCCCCTCGCCCGTCTCCTCCCTCTCTCTCCTCGTCCACCTGGACCTGTCCTTCAACCGGCTCCCGTCCCTGCCGCTGTGTGTGCTGTCTCTGCCGGTGCTAGCGGAGCTGATGCTAAGCTACAACCGGATCTCCAGCCTGCCGGGGGAGCTTGGGGCGCTGGCGTCCCTGCGAAGGCTGCTCCTGCTGGGCAACCGGCTCCAGGCGCTGCCCCCCACGCTGGGCAGGCTCCAGGGGCTGCGCACGCTGGACGTGTCGGCCAATCAGCTGCAGGCGCTGCCCGATGAGCTGGGTCACATGAGCGGCCTGACGACGCTGGAGCTGTCGCAGAACCGGCTCACGGAGCTGCCTACGACCCTGGGTACACACACACACACACACACTCTCTCTCTCACACATACACTCAGAAACAGATACACACACAGACACACACACACACACACACACACACACACACACACACACACACACACACTCGGAAACAGACACACACACACACACACACACACACACACACACACACACATACACTCAGAAACAGATACACACAGTCACACTCACACACACTCGGAAATAAATACAGTTGTGCTCAGAGGTTTATGAACTCATGCTAAAGATGACTAAAAAGAGAAATAAATGGGGTACTTTCTACAAGATCATTTCTCAATGCAAATCAAACCAGCTATCAGGCTAGCTGAAATAAAAGCATGCCAGTCTCTAGGTATGGTGAAGGGTATTTGATGGTGTGGGGACATTTTAATTCCAAAGGCCAAGTGAACTTTATCAGGATGCATAGTATCCTGGAGCCATGAAATAACTGGCCTTTAAAAATAAGAAATCTGCCTGCCTCTATGAGAATTTAACATATGCCCCCTGCATTTGAAGGAAGAACATTTATTTATTTTCGATACACTATTCTTTCACAAAGAAAATTGGTGTTGGATTTTCCTCATTTTTTAATTAAGGCATTAAGATCATTTTTGAAAAAATTATTCCTCCTTTTAGTCAACTTTACCATGGGTTCATAAACCTATGAGCACAACTGTACACACACACATGCTCACACTCACACACACTCAGACGTCACAATGTGTAATTTAATCCGTTCAGGTGCTAATACACTAATGCGTTTAATGATAATAGCCAAGTGAGCAACTGTTTACATGACACAATAATATAATCCGTTCCGGTGTTAATTCACTAATGCATTTAATCAGAATAGCCAAGTGAGCAACTGCTTAAAATACAAACCAGTCTTCTGTTCAGCGCAGTTATGAAGCTTTAGCTTCACGCTGTTGCATGATTATTCATACTGGAAGGAAGGAAGGAAGAGAGGCAAGCTCAAGTATTTTTCAGACATACAGTACACACACGCACACTCATACACACTCTCAGAAAGAGATACATGAAGAGAGGAGAGCACAAGCCTTTTTAGTACATACACACACACACACACTCGTACAGTACACACTCATACACACTCAGAAACTGATACATGAGGCGCGAGCACATGAAGGTGAGCGCAAGCCTTTTCAGTGTTGTTAGACACACACACACACACACACACACACACACAAACACACACACACACACACACATGCATCCGCATGTAAACTCAGTGATGATTAGCTCTTTCTCTCTCAGGTTCTCTGTCGTCTCTCCGGGAGCTGGTTCTCCATAGCAACAATCTGCGGAGTATTCCGGAATGTGTGCGTGCCCTCCCTCACCTCTCACTCGACCTGCGGAACAACCCCATTGGCCGACCCCCCACGCCCCCACCTCTCCCCCCCAACCCTCCAGGTCAGCTGACCCTCTACACGATGACTTATGACCTATGACCTTCATGACCTTTTTGAGAGAAGTCATTGTCCTCCTGAGATCCTGGATCAAGATTGGTGCACACATACACACACGGACGCACACATGATATGCGCACACATAAACACACACACACACATAGAAATATTTTGTACCGTAAAATAATGTTTCCAAATCATTTTAGTGGTTCATCAACTCGTAAAAGGGTGAACGGCACATATTAATCGTAATTACATCTAATTACCACAGGGCACTGTAGGAATGCTATACTTTGTGTGTGTGTGTGTGTGAGAGAGAGAGAGAGAGAGAGAGAGAGACTGTGTGTATGTGAAAAGTGAGTGAATGTGGTGTGTGTGTGTGTGTGTGTGTGTGTATGCTTGCACACACATGCATTCATGTGACTCATGGTGTGTGTGCCCTAGGCTATTGTGAGATATTGTGTGTTTATTTCAAAATGTGCTCATTTCAGCTCAAGAAGACACCGCAATACCAGAGCTGCACTTAGGAATAAACCAGCACAGGTACAGTATAATGCTAAACACACACTCTACTCACACGCACACACACACACACATAGATCAAGACAGGCAGGCAGACACACACACACACACACACACACACACACACACAGCTCTGCATTTTACTGTTAGGTATAAACACACACACACACACACACACACACACACATACTTACCACACAGACAAACATACAGCAAAGCACACTCTGGCAAGGTTTGTGTGTTATATCTTGGAGTTGGAGTGCACCTCTGTAAGGCAGAAGCACTCATGGCTCTGAGTAGGCCTGCATACTGTAAGTGAGTGGTATGGGAGGTAATGCTAGAGTCTTAGTTCAGTTGGTGGGAATTAAAGACTCAGAAGCAGGTAGCTGCGAGCTCTCAGCTTCAGGTGCAAGGATTTAGCCTCAGCCTCAGGAGTAGCTAATCACTGGCTCTCAGCGTCAGGTGTAGGGAGTTTCAGCTTCAGCCTCAGAAGCATATGCCTCAGCCTCTCTCTGCTTCAGCTACAGGGAATTAGCCTCAGAAGCAGTTAGCTGCTAATCACTGGCTCTCAGTGTCAGATGTAGGGAGTTTCAGCTTCAGCCTCAGAAGCCTATGCCTCAGCCTCTCTCTGCTTCAGCCACAGGGTATTAGCCTCAGAAGCAGTTAGCTGCTAGCTCTCAGCTTCAGCTACAGGGAATTAGCCTCAGAAGCAGTTAGCTGCTAGCTCTCAGCTTCAGCTACAGGGAATTAGCCTCAGAAGCAGTTAGCTGCTAGCTCTCAGCTTCAGCTACAGGGAGTTAGCTTCAGACGCAGCTAAATGCTAGCTTTCAGGTGCAGGGAATTAGCTGCAGCCTCAGAAGCATCTGAGCATCTGTGTCCACCAGCGCTCCCCCAGCCAGCCAAGTCCTCTCAGGTACATGGTTTACAGGACTCCAAAAAGAACTTGTAGTGCTTTTGATGAAGTTATTAATGAATGTATTACTCTGTTGGTAATTGTATCAATATTGGCTATTCGATCAAGATGACAGGCCGATCAAGACATTCATGTGTCATTTTGAAGTGCTTGATGTTCATTTGTTTATTTAATTATTTGTTTTAAATCAGATTCACTGTGACCACAGATGGATGTCACGTTTTCATCCCTGGAGGGGCGGAGCTCCTGTTTCCACGGCAATGTGTGGCATCTGTCACTAGGCTGAAGTGGGTGGAGCATAAACTGGACAGGAAGTGGGTGTGGCTAGAAGAGCATGACCTCCTAATGAGTCGCCCACTGGAGCTCCTCCCTCATGGTGTCTCTTTTGAGAAGGTGTGTGTGTGTGTGTGTGTGTGTGTGTCTTTGCTTGTATACTTGTTCTAATGTTTCTTTGTGAATTATTGCAAACGTAATCAGTGTAAGGCAACTCTTTGGTTACAAGTCTGAAGCTCTAAACAGTAGGCCACATTTGAATGAATGTACTGCTTCCTCATCTCTCAATTTACCTCTTTTCTCTCTCTCCCCCCCGTCTCCCCCTCTCTTTCTCTCTCTCTCTCTCTCTCTCTCTCTCTTT
>NC_085003.1:22038853-22046353 GCF_963854185.1 Sardina pilchardus
TGTGTGTGTGTGTGTGTGTGTGTGTGTGTGTGTGTGTGTGTGTGTGTGTGTGTGTGTGTGTGTGTGTGTGTGTGTGTGTGTGTGTGTGTGTGTGTGTGTGTGTGTGTGTGTGTGTGTGCGCGCGCGCGCAGGTGTCGTTCTATAGAGGCGAAGTGCCCAGTGATCTGCCTGTGGAGGCGCTGAAGAAGAGGAAAGGCCACGACAGCCAGTGGATGGCCACACTGCCCATTAGGCTTCCGGTAACCTTTGACCTTTGACTCTAATGAGCTGTTCTCAAATTACATTTGTTATTTATGTATTTGTTTTTGATCTGCATGTTATTTATTTAGTATTTATTTCATTGTATATATGGTAGATTTATTGAGTACCTGTTGTGCCTGTTGAGGACGCTTCACACCAAGAACACTAACTATAGCAATAATGGCAAAAACAAATTGCTTTAGAACATTCATTACACATTATTTATAACGATAACAACATGAAAGACATTTTGGAGGTCACTTCTGGTTATCGTTTTAGTCATCGTTTTGGTGTGAGCGACCCTTATTCAGACTAACACTAGCACACGCTGACCTCCTGCAGCCTTCATGAGATTCATAAGATTCTCATTATCCAAGTACACCAGTCATGTGCAGCAATCTTGAGCAGTAACTAATGCACACCCACACACGCATACACACACACACACACACACACACACACACACACACACACACACACACACACACACAGACAGTACTCTGCATGAATACCACCACACTCTCTCCTTATGGTAAATGGTAAATGGACTGCATTTATATAGCGCTTTTATCGGCTTCTGCGAGCACCTAAAGCGCTCCACATATCATGCCTCACATTCACCCATTCACACACAGATGGCGGAGGCTGCCATGCAAGGCGCCAACCTGCTCATCGGGAGCACTATGGCTTGGTGCACATTCCTGCACCCCCAGAGCTAAGCATCAGTTTGGTCTAAACGTCTCCCTGCTCTCTTCTCTTGCCCCCCACTGCAGCCCTCCCGTGCCCCTTGCACTAGTGAGGGGCAGATAGATGGGATTACCCCTCAGTCTTGCCCCAATTGCCCCTCAGCCCCAAGCCGCCTCTCCTCTCCCCTGAACCCTGACCTCAGCCAGAGACCTCACTCAACATAATCCTAATTACAGACTTTAGTCCCCAGCTCTCTTCATTGACTAACAGTGTGTGTGTGTGTGTGTGTGTGTGTGTGTGTGTGTGTGTGTGTGTGTGTGTGTGTGTGTGTGTGTGTGTGTGTGTGTGTGTGTGTGTGTGTGTGTGTGTGCATGATCAACTTGGTTCAGGGGTTTCAGCACACATGCTCAGGGTTAGAGTATTTCTGTGGTGTCCAAATCACCTTTTTTCCACATTCAACAAATATTTGCTTCATACAGTGTTGTAAGAGTTGCCTGGTTTCTCTGGGCAACAGCGTGTCAGGACCATGACAGTGGCTCCGGCTCTTACTGGCTAAACACAAATCACCTCATCCTGTACATAGTCCCGTCCGATACTTGGGGGATTTTGTAATCTACTGTAATCTGATGTTGGCTGTTGGCTGTCTATCTGACGAGGTGTATGGTGCAAGATGCATTTCCAAAGGCATCAGTAGATCTATCTATCTATATCAGCACTTTCTGGGCAGCTGTGTGTGTGTGTGTGTGTGTGTGCGTGAGTGTGAGTGTGTGTCCGTGTGTCCTAGGAATTACGCTGAGTGTGTGTGTGATGTTGTTAATGCTTTTTCCTAGGAGCTGCACCATTTGACATCCATCACTGCAGACAGTTAGGCAGTTATTAGGCCATGAGGATGTTGCGTCAAATCTGATAATGACTGTTTTGTCTGTCTTTCTCTCTCTTACTCACACACACTCACACTCACACACACACACACACACACACACACACACTCACAGGCCCCAGGTTTCGAGGGCAGCAGCGGCAGTGTGTTTGCAGAGCGGGAGTACCCGCCGCTGAACCTGGGTGACCCGGAGAGCGGCTACCTGACGGAGACCAACCTCCTGGGCATCTCGCTGCGCATTGGGCAAGACTGGCGCAACATTGGCATGAACCTGGGCATCAGCTACCATGAGCTGGACCGCATGCAGTACAAACACAGGTGGGCACGTGATAGGGCCGTGGCGTCAGTTTAAATTGTGACTCACCTGCGATTATGAAAGCTACGTAACAGAAAATGTGCCGCAGTCCCTTTTTCAACGATGCTCTCATTTTGTCTTTAGTCATACAGTACATCCAGCACACCTCTCTGTCTCACAGCCCTGCCGGTATATATACGCTTGTGTTTTACATTTATTTTTAAGTTTGCTCTTCAGCTGGTAAAAAGACACAATTTGGAAAATTTACCAGATACACATGGTCAATGAGTGATTGAGTAATATTTGTTCAATAATGGAGATGTCTTTATATTACTCACTATTATTTTGGTGAATATTGACATCAGCAAGATGGACATTGGCTGTCATGAGGATGCTGTAGAAACACTAGGGGTGTAGGAATGTATGTGTGTGTGTGTGTGTGTGTGTCTGTGTGTGTGTCTGTGTGTGTGAGGGAGAGAGAGAGTGCAGGGGTCTGTGTTTGGCGCCAGATACCACGGGTGTAAGATAGAGCCCTAGGGGTGTGTGTGTGTGTGTGTGTGTGTGTGTGTGTGTGAGAGAGTAGAGGTCTGTGTTTGGCACCAGATGCCACAGGTCTGCTCTCGGCTCCCAGCGTAGCGCTTCTCAGTATAGACCCCGTTTGGCAGCAGAGAGAGAGGACACATTTAAGCACAGATGGCAGAGATCCCTTGAGCACAGCAGGGATGTTTAATAAAATGTGCGTGTGTGTGTGTGTGTGTCTTTTTGTGTGTGAGTGTATGTAAAAATCACTGGCACACGCCATCTTGAGTCACACTCCCAATTAAAGCTTAAAGCACTGCGTATGACCGTAAGGTATAGGAGTAGAGAATTAGAAACATGGTCATCATCACACTCATACTAGTGTTCTGCTGTCATCATTCAGGATGTGTGTGTGTGTGTGTGGTCAAACACATGTCTGCTCTCATACTGTATGCATGTTAATGTGTTTGACGCACACAGACGTGTGTGTGTCTGTGCATGCGTGTGTGTGTGTGTGGTCAAACACATGTCAGCACCCACATGCATGTTAATGTGTTTGACACACACATGCTGATGAGCAGGCTCATGTGTTGGGACTGGTGCTAAATCACATGAAGTGTGTGTGTGTGTGTGTGTGTGTGTGTGTGTGGGAGGGAGAGTGAGAGTGAGAGTGAAACAGAGAGGGTGTGTGTGTGAGTGAGTGAGTAAGAGAGAGAGAGAGAGAGAAAACAGGATGAGAATTTTGATTGTTTTAATCTCTTTCCTGCCAGTCATCGCTAAGCCATCTGGAACACTGCAGGAGATTACCACACACACACACACACACACACACACACACACACACACACACACACACACACACACACACACACACACACATCTGAGGTTATGCAGTCTCTGTTCTTTTTTCCTTCTCACGCCCAGGTTTTTTTCCTGTGTGTCCTCAGATCAATCCTGCTCCTCTCTCTCTCTCCTCTCTTTTCCTCTCCCTCTCTGTTTCTCTCTCTCTTTCCCTCTCCCTCTCTCTCTTTCTCATCTCTCTCTCCCCCTCATTCTTTTTCCATCTCAGTTTAATTGTATTGGCAGTTAATGACTTTTGATGTTATCGTGCATGTGTACAGTATGACTGACTACATTCAGAACCAAAAATAACAACTGCTTATAATAATCCTTCCCCTTCTCTCTTCCTGCCCCCCCCACCCACCCACAACAACAACACACACACACACACACACACACACACACACACACACACACACACACACACACATATACCCTAGGCATGACCTTGGCTCCCTGGTTCTGGAGATGCTCTTCCACTGGGCTCGAGCCCAGCAGGAAAAGGGGGCGGTGCCTCGACTGATTGACGCCATGCTGGACAGCGGGAGGCGGGACCTGGCGGAGGAAGTGGAGGAGATTGTGAGCGTGGGTAAGAAGAACTACCAGGTCTATCTGAAGAAGGCGGGGCTTCAAGAGGAAGTGCCTAGCGCTGGCGAAACACAGCCCTCTACATGACGCAGGAAGAGGAGGAGGAGGAGGAGGAGGAGTGGACTCTCCTGTCATCTCTCTTCTGTCTGGCATCCTCTCCTCTCTTCCCCCTCTCCTTTCTCCCCCCCCTTCTTTCTCATCCACCCCTCTTCTCCTCTCCTCTCTCCTCCACACCTCTTCCCCCTGTTTTCTCTTCTTGTCATCTCTCTTCTCTCTCTGGCATCCTCTCCTCTCTTCTCCCTCTCTTCTCTTCCCCCTCTCCTCTCCTCTTCTCTCTTCGTCCTGCCTCTGGCTTGCTCTTTTCCTCTCCTCTCCTCTCCTCTCCATTACACTCTTTCCCCCTCTCTCCTCCACAGTCTTTCCCCCTCTGTCCTCTCCTCCACTCCTCTCTCTCCCCTCCCTCTGGCTTGCTCTTTTCCTCTCCTCTCCTCTCCTCTCCTCTCTCTCCTCTCTCCCCCCCTCCTCTGGCTTGCTCTTTTCCTCTCCTCTCCTCTCCTCTGCTCTCGTCTCCTCTCCTCTCCTCTCCTCTCTCTCCTCCACTCCTCTCTCCCCCCTTCCTCTGGCTTGCTCTTTTCCTCTCCTCTCCTCTCCTCTCCTCTCCTCTCCTCTCCTCTCCTCTCCTCTCCTCTCCTCTGCTCTCGTCTCCTGCCTGTGAGTGGACAGATGGCAGCTCATTGCCCACGTGCCTGGTGCCCTGGTCCAGACTGGTATCTGATGTCAGATTAAAGTGCCCACTAGCTCCAGGCCAGAGCCTCATCGCCAGGATAACACTTCCTGATTCCTCACCTCCAGGGCTGCTTCAAAAGGGCCTGCTAGACGCTGTGAATGTGTGTGTGAGTGTGTGAGAACCTGAGTGCACGTGAGTCTGCACACACAGAAGAATGTGAATAGATGTTAAACTGCACACAAATGTTGTGTATGTTTGTCTCAACATGAACTGATGAACGTGTCGACCTTGTCAATGTTTTTTTTTTTTTACAACATTACTATTACTAGTACAACTATTGTTACAAACAATGAAGTATAAAACCACATAGATTGGTTGGAACTCTTAATATTTATTCATATTTCAATGTGTCAATGTCCCTCGTGTATTTTCTGTGTGTGACACAGACCAGTCATTTCTGTGAATTAAAACTGGATTTCCGAATTGAACTGTAGTGATTTTATATCCTTTTTATCTCTTGGCTTGTGAGAATGTTGTCGTGAGCCCTGCTCAATAGTCTCAGGACTGCAATTCTGCATTCCCGGCAGATTCTTCCCCATCCATCACGTTACACTATTTTTGCATCCAAGGTCACTGAGTGTAGAGACATCGTCACCGTGACGTAATACCGGGCCCTCCCTCCCGTTACTGCCACACGCCGACCTGCCTACCTTGATTAATGGCGGATGCGAGCCGTAGCTGCAGTACCGCAAGTGTACCATGAGGGGGCAGAGATGTGCATTTTTTATTTTCTCCACCACCATGACATGCTTCTCCGTCCCACCTCAACCCCCCACCCCCCTCAGTCCCTACGCTCCCCCTCCCTCTCTCGCAGGCACACAAATGCTAGTAACGCCGGCAGGTCTGACTACTGGAGCTCTGTGTCAGCGCTGAAGACAAGCGAAGGAAACGCTCTCATCGGAGACAGAGTGAAGCTTTGCCCAGTGAGGTCCGAGTATACGGTAAGCAGAGCACTTGAGTGAAATGGGATTTTCTTCCTTTTTCAGTAAACCGGGAACAACTGTGTAATAGTTGCGTGAAGGCGAAATACAGTTAGTAGTAGTAGCCAAGTCTCAAGACCTACCAATGCAATAATGCGTTGCATCCTACTGACAATAAGGCAGTTCTCATCTCCGCTTTGATGAACCATGTGAGTTGTGTGTTCGACACCAGCGCTGTTTTACTTGATTGGCTGTAGGGGAGATAGCGGTCTGCACTATACTGCGGCTCCAGGCGGACCGTTCCCGTTATGTAGCGAGACACGATTACCCATAAGGATGTGACGCGAGCCAACATTCCGCCTCTTCTGATGCGTTGCTCAGAGATTGACTGCAACCGTTTACTGGGAGTGAAATACAGCGATAACATCAGTTAAGTTGTGATGTTTGGCTGACAGTCATCTTTAATGTCAGTGGCACAACCTCATTCAGACTATTTCAGCAAACATCTGTTTGATGTTGGAACTCCAAGTCACCCGAATAGGCTAACTTACAGGGCTGCCTGTCGGTATTAGCATAGTATTAAATCGGTGATAGCTGCTAGTGCACTCATGTCGCCGTTCATTTGACTAAGGTTGACATCATTGCTAGCTAGCTAGTCGCCTCTACACTGACATTACTAATGTGTTTTCATTCCCGGATTAATTTAGCCGCTACGATGTCAGTGTGAATTCCTGACTGACCGTGCATCCGCTGGGGGCGTGACTTTGGTGTAACGGGTCTGTCGTGTCCCGTAGCCCGGTATGAGGGCTCGTGAGGGCGTTTGTATGGCTTTCAGGATTGATGCGGGGTTTCTAAAATCAAATTGCGGCAGAGGGAGCAGAGTCGTGAGTAGCGTGCGTCGTTACGTGCGTGCGTGTGCATGACGGATGGGATTGCGCGTTCACGACACCGACACGACCAATCTGGGAGAGATGGGGAAAAAATATCCTACAATCCTACACCAAGTAAGCCAGTAAATAAATCCCGAATCCTGGCCTTTCAAAGTGGCTTATCCAAATAAATTTGCCCAAGGGTTGGATAATTTAAACCATGGACTATGATTGAAAGCCTTAAACTAAGATATTCCAGCACTCATGATTATTTAATTGATCGTGAACCGCGCGTTATAGCAGATTCACAGATTACTCCTGCACTAAATGCGTATTCCACATTGGCTGGAATCTGATCGTATTGTTTTTCTGTATTTTTATTTCCCCCCACTCATCCTGGTCAGTGAAGTCCCCTCTGTCCACAGTCCACACACACACACACACACACACACACACACACACACACACACACACACACACACACCATGGCACCATGTCAAGGCCGGCTCAACAGCTGACAGAGGGAGACACAGAAGAGCACCGGTCATGTGATGTAAACAGACTCGTACTCCTCGTTTAAAACGGCACTAGATTACAGCCGTAGGGCTTGTTAGGCACCTGATGACACCAATAAGCTGTGTGGGTTCGACAGGCAGTTGGGTGATGAGTGTGTCGATGCACAGATATTGATTTACAGTTGTGTGTTGTACAGATGCCAGATATATATATATTTGCAGTTGTGTATTATAGTTATAGATATAGATATTGATATAGATATATAGATCTATACTGATGTGTGTTTGTGGACTCTTTGCCAGCAGTGAATTACCACCAGCCTCATTCAGACAGGGCTCACTAGGAAACCACACAACCTG
>NC_085003.1:22066353-22068853 GCF_963854185.1 Sardina pilchardus
GGACACAGTCCAGCTGTGTGGACGAGTCTCTATCTGCCAGGAGGACACAGTCCAGCTGTGTGGACGAGTCTCTATCGGCCAGGAGGACACAGTCCAGCTGTGTGGACGAGTCCCTATCGGCCAGGACACAGTCCAGATGTGTGGACACAGTCTGTTGCGCTGCAGAAGGACTCCAGAGTTGTGTCTACTAGGGTGGCAGTCGTCCAGCAGAGAGCAGTCTTATCACCCCCTGTGTGAGTGTGTGTGTTTGTGTGTGTGTGAGTACAAAAGTCCCCCAAGAGAAACTTGCTGACAATGTAACCAACTGACACACAGACAACACAAGGGTCATTCCTGTACTGTGTAGGAACTCTTAAGCATGTTTGTGAAAAAGCGACTGAATTTGACTGTAGGAAACTAAAGCAGATTAAAGCAGATTCAGTTACTGAGGCAGGTTAGCCATGTGGAGTTACTGGACTAACGCAGACTCAGTGACCTTAAGCTGTGTGTGTGTGTGTGTGTGTGTGTGTGTGTGTGTGTGTGTGTGTTTCGGTCCAGTGTGTGTTTGAGGACCAGATTTCGGGTTGTGTGACTTTGCTCTTTTCACAGAGCGCATAAATCACGCTAATTAAATCCTGCTGACCACGGCTCCTTTGACGTCTCAGTGGACCAGGGGCTCCTCGGGGAACAGGGGACAGACACAGAGAGGCACACACACACACACACACACACACACACACACACACACACCGGGGCTCCTAGGGGAACAGGGGACAGACAGACAGAGGCGCACACACACACACACACTCACCGGGGCTCCACAGGGAACAGGGGACAGACAGACAGAGGCGCACACACACACACACACACACACACACACGCACCGGAGCTCTTCAGGGAACAGGGGACAGACAGAAAGGCTGTGTGAGATTCAAGGAGCAGGTACGCAGAAACGTATCGCCCTCTAGTGGACAAAATGGACATTGCATCTTGCATTGTGGACCAGTAGGGATTTCCTCATTGTTCCTCCTATTAGATTAGATTAGATTTTATTGTCTCCTTACGCAAACGAGAGCACAGAACAGTGAGACAATGCCCTCAAGTCCATTAAGTTACTAATTCAGCATGTCTAGTGTTCTAGTCATGCAGTAAATCAAAGTCCTCCTTATAGGCAAGTCCCCACACTTGGCAGCCATCTTGATTGAACGCATTTTGGGCAATTATCGGCCAGATATTCTCCTATTCAAGTGAATCGGGAGGCATACAGGATTGGGTGTGAACCGTGTGATAGTAGACAACTCCTATATTGCCATTGCAAACCAACCCCATACATTTTTATGGAGGATTCTTTGAGTGCTCATTAGAATGTCTACTAATGTATGAGTAAACTCATGTAGTGTTCTAGTCACTAGTGTAGTGTTCTCATGTAGTGTTCTTATGTGGAGTGGAGTTCTAGTGTTCTCATGTAGTGTTCTCATGTAGTGTTCTTATGTGGAGTTCTCATCAGAGAGGGTTAAAGCGGAGCGAGAGGCGCAAACGTTCGATCATTTCCGCGTTCTGTCTTCGCAAAGGAGGGGGGCTAAATCCCCCTTTAAGCAGACCTGTTAACATTCGAACTGAACTGCTTGCTGCTTGACAGAGATCGATATCCCACTATGACGTCTTTGCGACACGCCTCTTTAAGCAGACCGGAACTGTTCGAATTTTGCTTCCATAGAGATGCATTACGTTGCTCAATAATTAAGGATCTTTGTTCTCATGTAGTGTTGTTATGTAGTGTTCTCATGGAGTGTTCTCATGTAGAATGTATGTGTAGTGTTCTCATCTAGTGTTCTAGTGTGAGCCTGTATGCCACCACTCTGCATCTTTCCTCCCAGCGGTGAGCAGAGGGCTTAAAATTGAGGCCACTCTGTTCCCTTCCTGTCCACTCCACTCAGACACACAAGCCCGCAGGACAGGAGGGTCTCCTACAGTCACCACTGATCTGAGTACAGCTCCTGATGATGTCTCTGCTGCACACAGACTAGTACACAAACACACATGATATATATTAAATGCACCATGGCGTAGGGCTTGCAGGTCTCAGTCAGGTGCAGTGCTAGAATTGAGGAGTCAGTTGGGCTGTTTAAGATGGTTTAATGGATGGATGGTATATAGCAGTTCAGTAAACATCAGGCTCAGAGCATGTTACTGCTTTAAGGCACGTGTTAGATTGGTGTTATTCCACAGATATGCAGGCGGTCCTGCCCATCGCAGGTGTGAGAGTGAGGTGTGAGGGGGAAAGAGTGAGATATGGCTATGTGGAGTGGGGCCGTCGGTCCTGATGCGGTGTTGCCGTGGCAACCAAGGGTGGTGATGGCGATGGTGATGGAGATGGTGGTGTGTGTGTGTTGCAGCCGCCCAAAGGAAGCTGATGCCAGAGACGGTGGCCCCAGGGGGCCCTGTGGAGGTGAAGAGCCCGACCGCTATGCAGATCACACGAGAACTACTGCGCTCCAAAGGCATCGCCGGCCTCTACAAG
>NC_085003.1:22073853-22076353 GCF_963854185.1 Sardina pilchardus
GTGCGTAATTGTTTGATGGCTTGTTTGTTTCTTTGTTTGTGTATTTTGTGATCATGGCTTACGCTCCATCATTTCTTTTTGCGTACGTGTCATATGATTGTTTCATTTTGTTGATTTTTCAGCTCTGTTGTTGTTTTTGTTTTTTTTAAAGATTGCCGGTGTTGGAATGAGTTTCGTTCTCTCAGCTGTGAACTTGAAAAGGCTGTGACGTGTACCTGACGTATCGTGTACCGAGTGTGTATGCAGTGGCTGTGTAAATAGGGGTGTGTGTGTGTGTGTGTGTGTGTGTGTGTGTGAGACTGTGCCTAGTGTAGTGTGCTCTGTGAGTTCTTTTGTTTGTTGTTTATGTGATGCTCATGGTGTTTGCAGGCTCTCTCCACACTCTTTCTCTCTTCTCCCACCTCCTCTCTTTGCCATCCCTCTCTCTTCTCTCCCTCTTTTGGGGATGGACAGATGAGAGGGTGCTCTTAACACCAAAAAAACAATCTTTACAATCAGAGAAGGAGGCATATATTTAATATATGTGTGTATGTATAGATATTTAATGAAGCACAAAGAATGGCCAGGCACAAGTACACTCGCACACAGTGTGTAAGGCCCAGGAGCGTTACACATTGGTCCATCCACACAAAACAGGAAGCGTAGATTAGGGCGTGTTAGGCTCACGACTCCACAACTGTATGAAGTTTAGGATATCTACTTATTAAAGGACACTTTGGATCAAAGAATGTAACTTTGAGACTTAAAAAATGCTATCACCTTGTGTACTAGATGTGAGCGATCCTTATCGTGTAGTTTAGTAGTTGTTAGGCAAAGACCTGATCAACAGGCAAGTCTGTGTCGCAGATACACTGACTAAGGAGTTGAACCAGCTTAACGTATATGCAATAAGACAACAGACTATTCCTAAACACACTACTGCACACACACACACACGCACTCACACACTCCACCTGATTCCTCCAAGAGGAACCGTGCAATCCCGCACTTTACTCACTAGAACCAGACACACACACACACACACACACACACAGGCCCTTAAAAAAAAGACAAGCCTTCTAAAAGAGGGAGGAGGGTGTGGACTCACACGGATGCACATAGTCACAAATGTTTATGTGTGTGCGTGTGTACGTGTGTGTGTGTGTGTGTGTGTGTGTGTGTGTGTGTCAAATGAAACTGAAGTACTACAAGTGTCTGTAACTGTTTACCATGCTGCGAGTGGGCATGCACACGCAGGGGTGTTGCATTCCATGCCACTCAGATTGTTGTTCAATAAAAATCAAATGACTGATCCAGCCCTGGAGTGTTGACCTTTTGACCTTCTGTTGACCTCCGCAAAGCCAGACTAGATCTCTGACCCATATGTCGAGCCGCTGGGCTAGCAAGAGAAACGAAGAGATGGTGTTGCCGCAGGTTTTGAGAACCTTTTAAGGTTAAGTCTGGTTTCTCTCACCAAATGAAATGATTGGAATCAATGCACTCAAAATATGAGAGTAAGAATGACATCCGTTTATGACTTCATATTTTATAATCTTTCATCTTTAATATAAAGCGATAATGTGTTCCAAATCAAAGATAGAACAACTCCATCATGCCATGTGTGTTTTTTATTTATATAAATATATATCATGCAATAAGACTTTCCACTCCAGTGCGCCTGCGTGACGTCAACGCTCCCCCGCCGCCACGAGGGAGAGTGGTATGCGCTCGTTCAAGGTCGTCCCGAGCGCGTGCATTATCCTGGTTTGGCCACCGAGCGTCGTTGCAGTGCCGCGTGCTTGCAGATGAAGTCTGGATCGTCCGTGACGCTGCCGGCTGCCAACGTCATCCCCATGACGCTGGCGCCACCTGCCTCTCGGTGAAGTTTTGTGAGCTCGAGGTGTGGTGCTAATTTTCACCGGAATGTCAATGATGCTCGCCGGGGGTTTATCGGCGCATCTGACGACAGACCGACCGCCGGCCGGAGTTCGTGAGTCCGCAGGTCAAACGTCTCCTCTGCCGTTTCTCTGGGTGCGTGAGCACCACACTGAGCTCAGCTCTCACGCACCACAGGACGGTACGGAGCACCGCGTGCTATGAAACGGCAAGCTGCGCGCGACCTTGGTTATTCTGCCGCCCCTCTCGCTCTTCATGTTTTATTCTTAGCGATGTGGTCGGGGGCAAAATAATACAGCACTGCACATTCCAAACGCGTCTGGGGAGAGGCTGGAGACAGACACGCTTTTTTCCCCTGAAAGCTTTGTTTTGTTTCAGCAATAAACTTGATCTGTCCGTTTACTGTAATCGATAGGCTACTGTAGGAAACTACTTGTAGAAATGTGTAGCATAAACACATCCTCTCTCTCTCTCTCTTTCTCTCTCTCTCTCTCTCTCTCTCTCTCTCTCTCTCTCTCTCTGTCATACACACACACAGTCAGGAAAAAATAGAGTTCATTCCACACCCACCCACTCACACACACTCGTATGCACATACTCTCTTTTACACACACACACATACACA
>NC_085003.1:22078853-22081353 GCF_963854185.1 Sardina pilchardus
CGTTTATCACTCTGTATCACTCTCTTCTTTCCTTCTCTCCTCTTCTCTGCATCACTCTCCTCTCTTCTCTCCTCTCATCACGCTCTCCTCTCTTCTCTCCTCTCCTCTGCATCACTCTCTCCTCTGTTCTTTCCTCTCCTCTGCATCATTCTCTTTTCTCCTTCTCTCCTCTCCTCTACATCACTTTCTCCTCTTCTCTCTTCTGCATCACTCTTGTCTCTCCCTCTCTCCTCTCCTCTCCATTCTCTCATTTTCTTCTCTGCATCACTCTCTCCTCTCTCCTCTTCTCTCCTCTCCTCTGCATCACTCTCTCCTCTCTTCTCCCCTTCACTCTCTTGTCTCCTCCTCTCCTCTCCTCTCCTCCCTGCTTTTGTTTTGTCTGCCATTCCTCCATTTGTTGCTCTTTGATGAGCCCCCACCCCCAACTATTACAGTTTTTCACAGTTGCTCAAACACTAAACCCCATTCTCTGAATCAAATTCTCAAATGCCTGAACACATTTATTGAATTATTCCCTTTTTTGGCAAAACCATAGACTACTTTCACCCACTTTCACCCATTTTACCAAACTCATTAACCCTTTTTGCAAAACTGTGAACACATTGTGCATTCTGATGCACTTCTTAATTATATTGATAACCAAACAACGCAGAAGTTGAACACAATTAGTGCACAGTTGTCTCCATTTGAACACTACCACTCAAAATTGATAACACTTCTGTCTAATGGTGTGACAACCAATATAAGTCAGTTCAGAGTTGACAGAGACGCAGGGGACAACAAGTGTGTGTTACAGTAGAAGTGGGGTACAAGGAAGAGGAGGGTGCAGGTAGGAGGAAGAGGATGAAGAGAAAGACAGAGAGTCCCAAGAGTTGCAATACTGTAAATTATGATATTTGGGCAACAATCATTGAGCATGTTCTGGTTCATGGAATGCCAATGAGAGAAGCAGGACTTCATGGTCCGACCCAACATCAGTGGTTTCTCTGTGGCGTCAATAATCCAAAGATTCAGACTACAGAAGAGAAATAGTGTAAATGTCCATTATCATACAGTACAGTAATCACTGAACATCCACTGTTACACACTTACAGTACTATCCTTTGAGCTCAACTCTGAGAGAGTGAAAGAGCTAAGTTATCAGTATGTCCAAGTAAGTCTAAATTTAGGCACAATACAATATTGCAGTATTGCATACTTACAGTACTATCAGAGTCTGTGGCATCACAGTACAAATCATATTCAGTACAGTATTGGCCTGTCTTTCTGTTCATTTACAAAACTATTGATTTACATCTTCATATAGGCTAGAGGATATGAGTAGGGAGTGATATAAGTCCTTATTCTTTATTTTCATTGTGATATTTTATTTTTCAAATTAGAATGAATACAATTCCTCCAGGAGCCATAAACCCTGCCCTGAAAACTGTGTCTTCCATTGTTTGGTGTATTGTCTTATCACTGCTCTGCAGGAGTGTAATTTTGCCTGATGTGTTCAATGATTTGAGACCATTAGTTAGTTTTGAGCAAAGTTAAAAGTGTTTTGAGGTAATTGTTCAGTTTTGCAACAAGATTGAAGGGTTTCGAGAATGTAGTTTGAGAAATGAGTTTTGTGTTCACAGTTTTGAGAAAAAGGTAAAGAGCTCTGAAAAAGGTGTTCTAGCAATTGTGAAAAACTGTATTAGGCTCAGAGAGAGAAAGGGACCGAGAGAGAAAGAGAAGAGCCTGGAAAAGAGAGAGAGAGAGAGAGATAGACAGAGAGAGAGAGAGAAGATAAGATAAAGACAAAGTGTACTTTATTGTCCCCCAGGGAAGGTAATTCATCGCGTGCTCCAGTCACTGCATCATAAACTTGCAACATACCACGCAACATATACTGTACATGGAAGTAGACCATACAATATGCTTCACTGCATCATCCATAACAAAGACAGTCACAGACAAATGTGCACACCAAAGATTCTAGAGCAGAGCAAGATGGATCACTGGCCGGAGAATACTGTACGTTGGATATGTTGAAGTACATTCTAACGCTCCATGGGCGCCATTTTGGTAAGCTGAAAAATAATAAATCGTGCCTTTCACACGGCCAGATCATTACCGAGTAACAAAACAAAACAAAAAACAGCTGGCAACGGCAAAAACAGCTGTTTAGGTGGGTTTATATGATTGGAACTGTGTCTGAAATGTTGCTGAGCTTACCACAATGGCGCCCTGTCGGACTCGGAGCATACTTCATTCTTTTGACGCAACTGATCCATCTTGCTCTGTTCTAGAATCTTTGGTGCACACCAACACCAATCAGGGCTACAGGCGAAGCCCAATAAATAGATTGAATAATTGCTATAGAAATACTAAATAATGTCATTTATACTGTTTAGCATCTAAATTGCAGCTTGGATAAATATATTTTTTATATATATATATTTCTTTAACGTTCAGTTTGGCATTCTGAATTGTGAAAGGGGTGCAACGCTAGGCCTATATCCTGATTCAGAAT
>NC_085003.1:22086353-22098853 GCF_963854185.1 Sardina pilchardus
GACTCGCTCAAAGCTGCCTATCCCTCATCGCATCCCCGTCTCACTGCCTCTCCCTCAAAGCTGCCTCTCCCTCATCGCATCCCCGTCTCACTGCCTCTCCCTCAAAGCTGCCTCTCCCTCATCGCATCCCCGTCTCACTGCCTCTCCCTCAAAGCTGCCTCAACCTCATTGCATCCCCGCCTCACTGCCTCATCCTCGTCTCATCCTCGTCTCACTCTCTCACCTCTCAGCCTCACTCCCTCTCCCTCAAAGCTGCCTCATCCTCGTATCACTGCTTCACCTCTCATCCTCGCCTCACTCCCTCATCCTCACAGCTGCCTCTCCCTCATCTCATCCTTGTCTCTCTGCCTCACCTCTCATCCCTGCCTCACCTCACATCCTCGTCTCACTCTCTCACCTCTCTTCCTCATCTCATCCTCGTATCACTGTCTCAACTCTCACCCTCAAAGCTGCCTCATCCTCGCCTCACTGCCTCACCTCTCTCCCTCAAAGCTGCGTCACCTCCTGCCCTCGTCCCTCCTGCCTTGCTCTGGCCCTCAGTGTCCGACTCCACACTGTTACACACACTATAGACAAACAACATCCTGTTCCAGTTAAAGTCCAGTTAAGGCGGAGATGGAGTGAGAGGCTTCAGGCTGCGTAAACTAGCATGTGTGTTGTTAGCCTGTGTGCACCTGACTCAGTGAGCACATGGCACATCGCTGTTCCTCTACACATGGGTTAAGATGACCAGATGTCAGAGACCAAAACCGGGGACATAATCCCAAATATTTGGATAAAACAGGAACATCTTAAGTTTGACTATTAATCTGATTGAAATCCATTATTGAACTGTTTTATCTTCAAGAATCGGGGACATATGTAGTTTTTTACGGGGACAGGCAACCAAAAACAGGGACTGTCCCCCTGAAACCGGGGACATCTGGTCACCCTAACATGGGTAGATCTCAAATGTCAGCTGCATGTTTAATGTTTAACATTACATTTGTCTGTTGTTGAAATTTGACTTTGAAAAGAAAGTATTTGATATAACAAATGCTTTGAAAAGCAGGAGGTAATGTGTGCGATGCTAATCAGGAATGTACTGTACCTGTGACAGGAGGTGGAAGATTGTGCTGATATACTGACCAAAATGATAATGATGGTGGTGATGATGACGATGACGGTAGCAAAGAGGAAGATAGTGATGATGTTTATGAGTCACAGGAGGATCATGATATCACTGTTGATGATGATGAAATCATATTCTTTGGTCAGCATGTATCTGTCTGTCTTAAGCTGCCACTGTAGTTTGGGTAAGCTATGGGACTTCATATCCAAACAGACAAATTCATTTGGAGACTTTGTTTCGATGATAGTGTAGATAGAAGATAATAAGCTTGACCTGGTGAGACAAAGGCAAGTCTGTTACTCGCGGTGAATCTTGTGTGCCAAAAATAGAAAATACTGTGGAATGTGAGCCATAACCAAACCCCACAGCTACAAGGGGGACCTGTGTAAAGCTACATCTCTATGAAGCATACAGCGTGAAAACACATGACAAAAGACCGTTGCATTTCACATCAGCGCGTCAGGCAGGTGCAAACCTCTGGTCTGGAAACAGCTGGAGGTTTAGCGTCAAACAGGCAAACGGCAGTGAAACCGGAGTAACGAGCCAACACTGCACTGGGATACGGCAGACGGGCAGGGAGGTGGCTTTTGCGGGGAGCTTAAGTGATATCCTTCCACCAAATGGCTCTGTTGTGTATGGGAGAGAGAGAGAGAGAGAAAGAGAGAGAGAGAGAGAGAGAGAGAGAGAGAGAGAGAGAGAGAGAGAGCTAATACTGTAATGGGTCTTTATCAGGGTGCATCGAGATAGGTGTCGTTAGTCCTGCATTAAAGCACTCAAGGTTACAGCACATAAAACCCAAAGCCCAAATGACGTCTGCATGCGTAATACTCTTCTTGACGTTTGACGTTTCCTTGTACGCTCAGCGGCAACCTCCGACTATGGAAAACTCTAATTTTCTTTTGTCAACTACAGACATGGAGGTGATTCAGTTATCACCCCCAGTCAAGTGACATAATTAGTCAACGATATGAGCCGTGTGTGTGTGTGTGTGTGTGTGTGTGTGTGTGTGTGTGTGTGTATGTGTGTGTGTGTGTGTGTGTGTGTGTGTGTGTGTGTGTGTTTGTGTGATGGAGTGAAACGCTTGAGTAGCTCGCTATGCATTAGCGGATGGGACCCGCTAGAAGTCGCCACTTAGACACTAAACGTGTTAAATCCCTCAGGACAGGTGCGTCTGTGTGTACTCCTGCTGTGCACGGTGGAACATGCTCGAAATGTAAAAAAGTCTGTTGAGATTGTGCACATGTGTGAGTGTGTGGGGTAAATGCATCTAAGCACCTGAGGCGTGGGACGTGAATATACAGTCAAATGGCAAAGAAAACGTCTCGCTCAGCTCAGCTCTCCTCTCCCACCTCCGTCCGTCCCGGTAGTGAAAGGGTGTATTAGGTAATTGCTACGCGCACACGAGGATTGGACGGCAGTGGTTGAGACACACCTGCACGCACCCCCACCCCCTCCCATCCCCGGTGGCCACCGTCTTCACACCTGCGGTCCGTCTAAGGACACCGACCTCCCAGACCCGGCGGAGAAGAAGAGATAGCCGACATCCGTCGTGCGCATCACAGCCCCACGAGCCTGTCCTGTTCCTGAAGACTGCCGCTGCACGGGAGCCTCTCTGACTGACAAGAGCCCAGATTATTGATGGACTTCAGTTATCCAGGGAGAAACACAAGATGCGATAAGATACGCCCCCCCATCGATAAATCGGTTCATGTAGAGTTTGTCCGCGCGGCCACTTAATCGCAGTCACTGAGCTGAGACTCTCGGGAGTCATTGCGCGATTCTTCCCCGTGGGCTACGACCATCTGAGCAGCCGCGACAAGCATGAGGACGGTGGACGCCTGACACTTTTCCCCCGTTCCGGTTCCTTGCTCCATGCACTCTTTACCCCCGTTAGTCCTCGGGGTGGCCGTGCGTGTGCGTGCGAGAGAGTGAAGGGGAGAGAGAGAGAGCGAGACTGAGAGCCGCTTTTACGTTCGGTTACCTGCCCGACCGTAATTCTGGGAGGACCGGGGAAGCACGCGCGCTCTCCCTCGGCTGAGCAACAAGACAATACACGCTTTAAACAAATGGACCTGAGGAGTTGGCCGGAGGAGTAAAAGACAGCAACACACACACACCCACACACATACATACATACATACACACATACATACACCAGCACCTTACCACTCACACTGACACAACCTCACACACACACACTGTAACATTTACACTCACACACACAGAGAGACGCTAAGCTGAAGTGACAGAGAAATTAAACAGCCATGTATTTGAACCGTGAGGAAGAGAGCGCTAAAGGTAAGACGCTGTTTCATTTGAACTGTCTACTTTCCACTCACTGCTGTGATATTGTGACATAGCAGCAGACTGACACGACTGTCTACCTGTGTGTGTGCGTGTGTGTGTCAATGGAGATGACTGTTTGAGCTGTTTGGTTTTTTAGGGGGGGATCTTTTGGCTTTGATGCTCGTGGCATAGAGTAGCATCTCTTCACGGGGTCATTGACACGGGCACTCCTTTCTGCGTGTGTCGCTCGCTACTGTCCGTTGTTGTAGGTCGTTCCACACCCAGCATGCTCGTTCCAGGATACGGTTTGTTATGGTCGCTGTGTTCTTCCCATTCTCCTTGCTAAACTGTCACAGATACTTCCTGTTTCGCGTGCTGTCGATGGGACATTGATTACACCCGTCCTACATTTTCTGTGCATGTGCAAAAGCGGGAAACGGTGACATATGGCGGGATATAGATAGAGAGAGCGGGAGAGACTACTTGTTGTTAGGTCGTTTCCCTTGCGCTCTTGTGTGTGAGAGGCGAGAGGACATGGAGCCACTTGTGAGGACAACAAAGATACAAGGTCATAGCATCTTCCATGGCCGGGAGAGGGGCTTTTTCCTCCCGCGCGCAGCACAGTCCCCGTGAAAAGCGCGCCGACTGTGTGTGTGTTGTGTGTTGTAGCTGTGGTGTGTGTGTGTGTGTGTGCACACACGGGTATAATCAGCGGAATTACAGATGTTTTGACAGGAGACGGTAATGAGTGGAGAGGTGGAGCTCTGGCGGTCCTCACACTGACCTTTCTTCTCCCACGTGTGCGCGAGGCGTGATGTGCAGATTCGAGGGGTGTCCGGTGTAATTCCCCACTCCCCCCCCCCCCCCCCCCACCCCCCAACGACCTCCTCACGCCCACCCCCACCCCCCTTTGGTCAATGTCGAGTGACATTCAGACGCGAGAGGGCATAGAGGTAATTGCAATTACGGGGCGAACCTGCTGGCTGTGCGTCCGACACCTGCTGCAGACGAGAGGGGGAGAGAGAGGGAGAGTAGTGTTGTGTTGTTTTGTGCATCGGGTCATATTGAGCATAGCAGAGTGTGTATGCTACCAGGGGAGCATAATGACTTAGTGTTCATCACACGGTACCAGGAAAGGGTGAGATGTGAGACGATGGGCTATCCAGACTGACAACCAGAATCACCATTTAGTGGATCATTGTGGACTCGGAAACATAAATATTCCGACCGAATCAACAGGGTGACACTGTAGACCTGCTAAGAAACACGAGCACGGGACAAACCAGTAGCCTACCGTTTGTGCAAAACGGCCAAAAGAGCGAAACCGAGTAATGGGTGCAAAACGTAAGGATTAAAGGGGGTCGCGTGAATTTACCAGCCAATGTAGCACGCGAGCTGACGCGTGAAGAGGTTGATTTGCATGCTGTTAGTTAAGAATTATAAAGTGATTAACAGTGTCGCCGTCAAATCGCTGCCGGTGGCTCTGTCACGAGCTCCGGGCGGTCATGCAGGAAGCAAAGCTCTCGGAATTCGCCGTGCGTCTCAAGGTGGAGCACGAGGGTAACGGAGAGGTGTGGGGCATATCGATCGTGGGCGGGATCAGGGGGGGGGATTCATGAGAGTGGTCATGTGGACTCCAGCCGCAAAGTTGACAGGCCTCCTTCAACCGAATTCAGTCATCACCGGCCCCTGCCAAAAGAAATAACGGGGCGTTAAAGCCAATTAGTTTGGTGCAGATTAGGCCTTACTTCACACACGAATGAAATTAAAAGAAAATAACAACCCTGTTGTGTGAAATCAGTGTCGCCTCTGATTGTCCGATTTTAAATGAACGTATTTGAGACGAGACGAGGCGAGCTCAGAACCGTGATGCCGTGGACAAGCGCGCTCTGCGCGAGCTACCCGGCTGCTGCGCTCGCGGATATTTAAAGGCATGCCTCATTGATCAAATGTTTTAATGAGTGTGTTTTTATGACAGCGGGATTCTTCTCCTGCCAGTGGTGTTTTTCCCCCCAAAATGTGTCCCATTTCATATTTTTGAATCTCTTTTCATGGCTATGACAGCGCGCGCGTACACACAAACACACACACACACACACACACACACACACACACACACACACACACACACACACTGTGTGTGTGTGAGAGAGGAATAATTTTGCAATTTTGCTATCAGATGTGTGTCATGATTAAAATGCATCAGTTGCACATTTACACACACACACACACAAACAGACAGGCACACATGCTTACGCACACGCACACGCACACGCACACGCAGACACACACACACACACACACACACACACACACACAGATAGATAGAGAGAAAAGGCAATAAAGCACGTAGTCTTCTTTTTATTGTTGAAAACTGTTTTCATAGAGTGACTGACTGGCTGACTGATTCTGTGTGTGTGTCGGGAGGGGGGGTGTACATTTGTGTGTTGTGTGTGTGTGTGTGTGTGTGTGTCTGTGTGTAGTGTACTTGCATGCTATCTGATTGCACTGTGTGAAGATGGGTCTGGTCATGTATGGGATAGTATTGATTGGCCAGGACTCCTATGAGCTGACATTTGAAAGACACTGCCTGGTGATAAAGACCTCTTCGAGCTGCGCCGTCCATCCACGTGTGTCTCGGGTTCTTCTGACTGAGCATGTGCAGACCATCGGAGCACACTGTCCACCGTCTGCCAGTGTGAGGGTGTGTGTGGTGGCTTCTCTAAAACATCAGTGTGTGTGTGTGTGTGTGTATGATTTTGAAAACACTCTCCAGAATTCTCTTGGCAGTCTCAGTCACTCAGGACGGCTTCAAGCCAAGCAGAAGTTTCGCAGTTCCCACCACACTCTTTTTCCTCCCCAGTCGTCATGGTAGCGAGTTCCGTCTCTCTGGAGAGGGAGAATGCAGACTGTTCTAGAATCCTTTGAGAATTCTGAGACAGCTGATGGTCTCTAATGGCCCCAGCTCTCTCTCCCTCTCTCTCTCTCTCTGAAGTGAAGCTAACCACATCCTCCCAGTAGCAGCTCTGAGATCAGAAGCTTTAGCAAAATGCTAATGCTTTACATTCAAGTGGGCCAACCCACCAGCTATTCCATTTAGACTTAGCCAATTCACACAGAATACTTCTTCTCAGAACCACTTGGAGTATTGCCCAATACATATCATATGAGTGTGTGTGGGAGTCAAACCCAAGCGATTGTACATCAGTTTTTGTTGTGTCTAGGAGTTGAAGCCAAACAATCATACCTCAGTGTGTGTTGTGTGAAGGAGTCGTACCCAATCATACATCAGTGTGTGTTGTGTCAAGGAGTCGTACCCAGTCATACCTCAGTGTGTGTTGTGTCAAGGAGTCGTACCCATTCATACATCAGTGTGTGTGTTGTGTCTAGAAGTTGTACCCAATTCATACATCAGTGTGTGTGTTGTGTCAAGGAGTTGTGCCCAAACAGTCATACATCTGTGTGCGTTGGCGGGGTGGGTGATGGGTGTGGCTGCTGTCCAACCAATCAGGTGATGAGTGCCACTGCAGCTCCGCCCACACGAGTGACTCTCCACTTCTCACCAGCGCCCGAGAGAGAGAGAGAGAGAGAGAGGGAGAGAGAGAGAGAGAGAGAGGGAGAGAGGAAGAGAGAGGGAGAGGAAGAGAGAGGGAGAGGGAGAGAGAGAGAGAGAGAGAGAGAGAGAGAGGGAGAGAGGAAGAGAGAGACAGAGAGAGGGAGAGAGGAAGAGAGAGGGAGAGGAAGAGAGAGAGAGAGAGAGAGAGAGAGAGGGAGAGGGAGAGGAAGAGAGAGGGAGAGAAAGGGAGAGAGAGGGAGGGAAAGGGAGAGAAAGGGAGAGAGAGAAAGAGAGAGGGAGAGAGAGAGGAAGAGAGAGGGAGAGAGAGAGAGAGGGAGAGAGAGGGAGAGAAAGGGAGAGAAAGGGAGAGAGAGGGAGAGGAAGAGAGAGGGAGAGAAAGGGAGAGAGAGGAAGATGGAAAGAAAGAGAGGGAATTGAAATTGAAATGAGAGAGAGGGGGAGGGAAGGAGAGAAAGAGGAAGAGACGGGCAGGTGATACGAGAAGAGAGAAAGGTAGACAGAGGAAGGGAAAAGATAGAGACAATGGGACAGAGAGATATGGAGGGAGAGAGAGAGAGGGAGAAAGAAAGAGTGGAAGAGCAAAGGGGGCATTGGAGGAGATAGGGAGAGAGAGATAGAGAGATAGAGAGAGGGAGAGAGGGAAGGATTTCTTTGTGCTGGAGCAGATGAAATGACTATGCTGTGATGATGGCGCAGCCGTGGTAATTGAAGGTGTGAAGTTTAACTGTAGAGAGAATAAGAGAGAAAAGAGCAGAGTGGAGATGAGGAGTGAGGGTTAATGCAGTGTGATGGAGGCTCTCGCCGGGGCTGACCCTGTGTGTGTGTGTGTGTGTGTGTGTGTGTGTGTGTGTGTGCGCGTGTGCGTGTGTGTGTGTTTCTGTGAATGTGTGGGCGAAAGTGTATGTGGGTGAGAGTGTGTGCGTGTGTGTGTTTTTGTGTGTGTGTGTGTGTGTGTGGATGAGTGTGTGTGTGTGTGTGTGCGTGTGTGTGTGTGTGTGTGTGTGGGCCGTACAAATGAGCTCTACACCCATAACGCTGCGGTAGGCTTTGGCTGATGTGAAATTGGAAATAATTTGTTGTGTTTGTGGTGTAGTTCCTCTAATGGCCACGGAGAGAGAGGAGGGGGGATGGGGTAATGCCATCTGATCCATTTGTGTTTTTCAGTTGGGGTGTGTGAGTGTGTGTGTGTGTGTGTGTGTGTGTTTGTGTGTGCGTGCGCTCCTGCGCGCGTGCGTCACCCTGTGTGTTATATGTTGTCATGAATGTGTATGTTTTTTTTTCCCTTTGGTCTTTCAGATGTGTCTGTGTGTTGCATGTTTATGCAGTGTGTGTGTGTGTGTGTGTGTGTGTGTGTGTGTGTGTGTGTGTGTGTGTGTGTGTGTGTGTGTGTGTGTGTGTGTGTGTGTATCTGTGTGTTGCATGTATATGCAGTGTGTGTGTATCTGTGTGTGTTATATATACTGTTGAATTTGTATTATCATTTGGTTTATGTGGTTTGCATATTCACTGTGTGTGTGTGTGTGTGTGTGTGTGTGTGTGTGTGTGTGTGAGAGAGTGTGTGCGCACCCATGTTTGTGAGTAGTTCCAGTGGTGTCTGTGTGCACAGACTATGAGCTGAGTTTGCCTGTATTCCTTGATGTGTAATTTATGCTAAGCAGGGGACCAGATGCTGAGTTTTGGGAAGGAAATTGAGACCTCTGGAGGGTTTGCCGTCGTCTGTGTCTGACTCAATCAGCAGAGCAAGTACCGTCCTCTCTGTCCAGACTCCATCGCTAATTCTAGTCCTGTTGGAGTAGCAGCAGCAGTAGCAGTAGTAGTGGTGGTAGTAGTAGTAGCAGTAATAGTGGTGGTAGTAGCAGTAGTAGTAGGCCTAGTAGTAGTAGTGGTAGTAATAGTAGCAGTAGTAGTAGTAGTAGTAGTGGTAGTAATAGTGTTACTGTTAGTAATGGTATTAGTAGTAGCAGCAGCAGTAGTGGTAGTAGTAGCAGTAGCAGTAATAGTAGTAGCAGTAGTAGCAGCAGTAGTAGTAGCAGCAGCAGTAGTGGTAGTGGTAGTAGTACTAGTAGTAGTGTTAGCGTTAGTAGTGGTTGTAGTAGCAGCAGTAGTAATAGTATTAGTAGTAGCAGCATCAGTAGTAGCAGCAGCAGCATCAGTAGTAGTAGTAGTAGTAGTAGTAGTAGTAGTAGTAGTAGTAGTAGTAGTAGCAGTAGCAGCAGCAGCAGCAGCATCAGTAGTAGTAGCCTAGTAGTAGTAGTAGTAGTAGTAGTAGCAGTAGCAGCAGCAGCAGCAGCAGCAGCAGCAGCATCAGTAGTAGTAGTAGTAGTAGTAGTAGTAGCAGTAGCAGTAGCAGTAGCAGCAGCAGCAGCAGCATCAGTAGTAGTAGCCTAGTAGTAGTAGTAGTAGTAGTAGTAGCAGTAGCAGCAGCAGCAGCAGCATCAGTAGTAGTAGGCTAGTAGCAGTAGTAATACCAGTAGAATTAATATTATTAGTAGTAGCAGCATCAGTAGTACTAGTAGTAGCACTAGTATAAGCTTGTGAGGTCCAACATATCCATTAATTGCTCTAGTGAGAGACATTTTCATTTTCTATAAAAGTTCAAATGTTCACAGCTGCCAGCCAGTGAGATAGCGATCGTGGTTTTAGTAGAGAAGTCTCCTGAGCCATGTGGATGTATCTGCCAATCTCCCAGTCTAAACATCAGAGTTTACACAGCAGCACACTCCATCTCACATCCCACAATTCCCCTGACTGACCCCTCGCTTCGCAGTTAAACCCCAAGATTTACGGTGAAGGTGACCAAGCTTTCTCAAGCACAGCGCTCCCCTGTGGAGATTGGGGGTAGTGGAATCGAGTGGATGACATAAGAATTTAAATTTTGTTTAAGAATACATTTAAAAAAAAAAGATGTCTGTGTCAGAGGATGTGAGGAGGTGGCATCCTACTGTACCTCTTACACTGACTGATATGATTGATGATATGAAGTCGACTGAAATATGACCTGATGGGGTCATCCTTGCAGCCCGTCAATAGGATCCATTGGACCTAAAGCAGAGTGAATAATTAACATTGGTATATCATCTGACCTGATCAATCTGACCTGATCAATGACCAGCGTGGCGGCGTCACCATGAAGGAGGAATTGGGAGGTCATATTAGCGAAACTGGAGCCAGTCTGAGCAGTGAGTGATTTTTGAGAAGTAAACACACATCGTCCCCCTGTCTTACACACTCTATCTCCCTGTCTTACACACTCCATCTCACACACCGTCTCCTTGTCTTACACACACTGTTTCCCTGTCTAACACACACTGTCTTCCTCTCTTACATACTCTGTCTCCTTGTCTTACACACTGTCTCCCTGTGCAACCCAGGAACTGATGTATTCTATTTACCAGCTTAATATGAATATCTAAGGGATGTGGCCTAAATGCATTAATATGTGCTCTGAAAAGATACAGAAGCATAAAAATGCACAAATTATTGAATAGAAGAAACATTTTAGATATGGTTTTAAGTCATATTAGAGACATTGGCATCATACACACTTGCATACACAGACACAGTATGCACACAACACACACACACACACACACACACACACACACACACACACACACACACACACACACACACACACACATACACACACACCGGTTACGCTATGGGAAAAACATCACAGGAGAGCTGAGAGGATTTCTGTGAAGCTTACTGACACACACACACACACACCCACCCACACCCACACTGAAACACACACACAGGCACACACCGAGACAAGCCCAATTAGACTGTGTGGCAGAGAGGATATACAAGAGGAAAATGGTCAGAAACTGTTTTTCAAATTCACATTTGCACACACACACACACACACACACACACACACACACACACACACACTGAAACACACGCACAGGCACACACACATAGAGGGACAGCATATTTTTATGAATAGATATGTTACAGTATAAATTGCGCTTTATTACATTTAGTCTGGCCTGAATAAAGTAGAGTACAAATTACATATATTGTGTATGTATTGGACAGACATGCAGAGAGACATGCAGTAGTGTGTGTGTGTAAGTGTGTTTGGACAGACATGCAGTAGTGTGTGTGTAAGTGTGTTTGGACAGACATGCAGTAGTGTGTGTGTAAGTGTGTTTGGACAGACATGCAGTAGTGCATCCACCCAATTGGATAATCAAATAATCCAAATGAAAACACATTTTTGTTCCACATTTAAGTGAATGTAGCTCTGTATTACCTCTGACCTGTGAACTTGCATAAGCAACCTTCAGGTGAGGCTAGGCATTGATAATTCATCCCCAGACCACGATTGTTGAATAAAACAGTGTCTTGTGTGTGTATGCGGGTAGGAGTTCGGGTAGGGGGCCCTGGCTTGTCTTAGACACAGGCAAGGGGGCCTTCAAGGAAAAAAGGTTGGGAAACACTGCTTAATTGGCTATAGCCACACTATGTACATGTACCACATCAGGTAGCGGATCATAGCAACATAGCAACATACTCCAACTTGTGTGTGGACATGGTTATTTGCTGGATAAACAAATGGCGTCCGTGCGACAGAGTTAAAGTGCTTTAGTGTTGCTTTAAGGTGGTTCTGATTTTGTTTCTGAGGGTGGTTATAACTTTGGTTCTGAAGGGCGTTCTGAAGGGGATTCTGGTGATGGTTCTGAAGGTCTGAAGTAGCCTGGTCCTACCATACTCTTGTACATTCACAATTTACAGAGAGTCTGGCCGCTTTCCATTGCCAAGCGTGAACTTCCTTGAATGCGGACACTCTGTTGATGTTTAGAACTATTGGATCTAGCCAGAGCCACTCAGATCTGCCATAACCAATCGCTAACGTTTGGTCGTGACGTAAAATGCTCGTACTAGCGCATGATCTCAACGTCATCATTCTCAGCTACTCCCTTTGTCCGCTGATTGGACCGGCACATTTTTGTCTTGAGCAAATCCGCGAATATACCGCTGACCCAGACGACGTACTGAAGGGAAATGACAACTGAGCGGAAGTACGTGGGAAGGCGGAGCCAGGCAAGGTGTGAAGGTGGGTCTAATGGTGATTCTGAAGGTGGCTCTGAGGGTGGTACGGAAGGCACTGGAGAGGCATTGCACATTTAATACAGCATTTGCACAGTTCACATGGATGGCTCTCGGTAGACATATTTCCATAATATGTTATGTGAAATGAGTTCTGTGGATGTGTGTAGTATGATCCTCCTGTGAGAACTGTGTGTGTGTGTGTGTGTGTGTGTGTGTGTGTGTGTGTGTGTGTGTGTGAGAGTGTGAAACAGAGTAAGATTCGCTCTTATGTGTGTGTTGTCACACTGAGTTTATAAGCGCCCTCATTCTATCTCGGATGCATCTGTGCCTGCAAAACACTCAGAGACAGAGCGAGAGAGAGAGAGGAAGAGAGAGAGAGAGAAAGAGAGAAAGAGAGAGAGAGAGGTGTTGAGGAGATGGATAGAGATGGGAAGAGAATGAGAGAGATGTGTCATGGAGATGGAG
>NC_085003.1:22118853-22123538 GCF_963854185.1 Sardina pilchardus
ATAATCCTTCCCTATACACTCTCACTGGGGCTATGTTGTCTCTCAGCATAAACTACATTTCCCATGAGGCAATCTGTTCCAGGATGCTGGGTTGCACGCAGGGTAAACTGTGAGTCAGCCAGAGCCTCCTGTCAAGGAGCTGATGAGCTGCAGTCGTCTATCTGTCTGTCTGTCTGTCTGTCGGTCTATCTGCCTTTCTGTCTGTCTGTATGTCTGTCTGTCTATCGGTCTGTCTGTCTCTCGGTCTGTCTGTTTCTCAGTCTGTCTGTCTTTATGTATTGTATCTGTCTGGGTCCCACAGGCCAATCACTCGCTTGAAAAGGACTTCATTATGCATTTCTTACACATTATTCCATCTGCGGGGAGAGTTCTCTCCTGTTGGACACCAGCCCCCCCCCCCCCCCCCCCCCCCCAAACCAATTTCTCCAAGGTCAGATATTAGTGAGACTGCAGGGCAAGGCGGGGAAGTGGCAGAGAAGTTAAAACATTCACCTAACCTTTCCTCACCATGCTCTGACACACACTCAAATGAGGACTGCTTTCTCCCCGGGGGGAAGACAGACAGACAGACACACACACACACACACACACACGTGCACGCACACACACACACACACACACACACACACACACACACACACACGTGCACGCACACACACACACACACACACACACACACACATCCATTTTCTCTCCGCCTATCTCTAACTTGTCCATATCTCTGCCACTCTCCTCTTGCCCACTTCTCTTTCAATTTCTCTCTCTGTCCCTTTCTCCTCTCCTCCGCCATGTGCTTAATTAATGTGGCTCGTCTGCTGCCAGACTTTACGTGCCAGTCAGATGAGTGGGTTTTGGATGAACCGTGATTGACAAGTGTATTAAAGCTGATGGTATTTGCAGCGCTGAAAAAGCGATTTATAAACGGGTTGTTGGAGGTTGTTGAGTGTTGAGGCTTTGATTACACACTTTCACATTCAACCGCATTACTGCATGTTGAGAAGTAATGAAGATCAGACAAAGTATTTCTTGTTAACTTGAGCTTGTCTGCTCTGTTTGCTAACTCATCTCAGTCATGTTACTACCTTCTTATTACCTCTCAATGCGCATGTCTTTATCTTATCCAGTGCAGCATTGCCAATGCCATCAATGCGCAGTAACCATATTAGGGCTATAACAGGAACACAAAATATAGTGCATGAAATTACATACATAAGACTCCTCTGGTACAGCATTGATGTTCACATTACAAACTAATGAGGTCATTTCATGCATCAACTACTTCTAAACTAATTTAAATAATTCGGAAACTAATCACACGTCCCCAGTCTGAGTTTCTCAGGTGGTCTACGAATTCTCTCTGGGTAACGCCTCACAGATACTGGGGTGACACCTGCAGTAGGGCTCTGAACTACTACCGCGGCCCCAGCCGTGGCAGGACTGGCTGGGGCACCTGCACCACACACCGGCGACCCGGGTTCGATTCCCGCCCCGTGGTCCTTTCCGGATCCCACCCCTACTCTCTCCCCCATTCACTTCCTGTCACTCTCCACTGTTACTATCAATAAAGGCATAAAACGACCAGAAATTAAAATTGAACTACCACCGCCTCATCAGCCCTGGAGCTATCTTCATGGCGCTCTATGTACAGAAAACCTCAGGCCATTTTGAGTGAGCATCAACCACAACCAAGTACATGTGGTCATGGAAGGGTCCCTGCGTAGACAATACAATACGTACCCACTGCAATGGCTTTGCAGGCCATTCCCACAAATGTAACAGGTGCTGTTGATGGTGACTTTTGAGCCTGTTGACACCTGTTGAAATGTTAGCTATTTTATTTATTATGGGGAAAGTTGTTGAGAGACCATGAGACTGTGACGAAATAGCTCTAGCTCCAGAATGAAGAGAGCCTACCCCCTCCATTAGCATATCATAGTAATGATTTATGGACCATAGACGCTCACTGAGTGAATGAGTGGGTGTAATTGAGTGGACTTCCTGTGGTCTCTGTTATGAAGAAGGGCAACGGGGGAGAAGTCAGATGATGTGATGTGTGCCGGATGCAGAGATAGATTTAGAGAGATTTGACCACATGGGGCACATCAGTTGCATCCTAGTCAGACTTGAGCAACCACCAAGTGTCGGGGAGCCTGGCGCTAGGGCACAGCAGTGGGCACAGCATGGTGGTCCAGTGTGACATAATGAGCTGTGGTGAGCCGAGGGACAGGGCATGGTGACACCGTGACAGAGCCCAGTGGTCCAACTGAGAAACAGAGGCTCTTTGATCTACTGGCTTTTCTGTCGGCGGAGGCATGCTGGATGCCGGGGCTGTTGTGCTGACAGGCTCACTGGGATGACGAGCAGTTCGGTGGGATGGAGACCGAGCATAAGCCAATGGATCACACATCCAGTTTGAGATACGCATCTGTAAATCTGGCTGAAACCCACTTCAAGGCTATCAAGTCATCTGGTAGAATGGACAAGCAGAACTGTGTGTCCTCTGCATGTTATTGATGAGAGAAGCCATGTGAGAGGGTGATTGGACCGAGATAGATGGTTTACATTGAGAAGATGAGAGGTCCAAGCACTGAGCCCTGTGGTACCCCAGTATTTTCAGATCAAAGGGGAGGAGTAGGGCATGGTGAGCTGCGTACCAAAATAACAGATTGCTACTCTTTCTCTTGTTGTCTTGTTTTTGTACGTGCAAATTTCACACTAAATCTTTTCATCTTTTTTACTATCACTCCTTATCCCTGTATGAATCCCCCACTCTGCTATGTAAAGACTGCACATCTAATTTGGTAGACTGTCTCCATCATCACACACTCACTCAAACGTCCACTAATCAGTTTGTGGCCAGGTTCAGAGACAGACAGACAGACACACACACACACACGCACACGTACACGCACACGCACACGCACACACACACACACACACACACACACATCCTGGTTTGGTGAAGTGTTTCCACTCATTTAGCCTTTTGTCCCTTATCTCTTGGGTGAATAAACAAGACTCAGTCCTCAATTTGCGCAACCAGTGAAGGAAGGCAGCGCCTCTTGTTTTCTAAGAGCTTGTTTGTGTTAAAAGTCTTTTTTTTGTTTATGTCTTTTTCTCATACTGTCTCACCCCCCCCACACACACACACTCCGTTTCGCCCCCCTCGCTACTTCCATCTCTTTTCTCTTTCTCTCTCCTGTTTTCTCTTTCAATCCATCCCATCCTCCCTCTCTCTTTCCCTCTCTCTCCTTCTCTCTCTCTCGGTGTCTGTCTGTTGTGCTAAATGTCAGGCCACCCTGACATGCGGTGCGGGCCGGCGGAGGCTGCGTTTGTTGTGGGAAATGCCAGCTCGTCCACTCAGTGTCCCTCAGCCTCCTTATGCTGCCAGACAGCATCATCACCTGCCATCATCTGTAGCCTGAGCCCGGTGTGTGTGTGTGTGTGTGTATGGGGGGAGGGGGAGGGGGGGGTGGGGGCAGGTGAACAATAGAATAGAAGGATCAGTGTCCTTCAGCAAGCTTAGCCAGACAGCATGAAAACCCACAATCATTTACAGATGGGGGTTGGGAGGAGGGGGGGGAGGGAGTGGGAGGAGAGAGAGAGGTGAAGAGAGGAGAAGAGGGAGAGAGAGAGAAAAGAGAAAAGAAGAGAGGGGGGAGAGGGGAAGGAAGGAGAAGACAGGAGAGGAAAGGGGAAAGGAGGAGAGGAGAAAAAAGACAGGAGAGGAGGAGAGAAGAAGAGAGGAGAGAGACAGAGAGAAGAGGAGAGGAGAAGAGACGGAGGGAGGAGGAAAAAGGGAGAAATCACACCTGAACTCCAAAAATATAATCTGTGACCTTCAGCATGCCTATGTCCCCAGACAACCAATTATTTACTATCATCTACAGACTCCACCAGACAACAACACCATTGCCCACCATCATCTACAGATTGAAGCTGAGGGGGGGGGGGGGGGGGGTGTCAGGAGAGGAGGCCGATCAGTGTCCTTCAGCTGCCCAGCACCAGTAGGCAGATTCATCCCCCCAGCAGCACACAGATGGAGGGGGCAGTAGGGGAGAGATGGAGAGAGAAAGGAAGGCCTGAAGAGACATAGGGAGTAAGGGGAGAGATATGGAGGGAGATGGGGAGAGACAGGGAGAGACTGGGAGACATGTGGAGACATAGGGAGTAAAGGGGGGACATGGGGAGACATGGGGAGACATGGGGAGTAAGGGGGGGCATGGGGAGACATGGGGAGTAAGGGGGGGGCATGGGGAGACATGGGGAGACATGGGGAGTAAGGGGGGGCATGGGGAGACATGGGGAGACATGGGGAGTAAGGGGGGGGGACATGGGAGACATGGGGAGTAAGGGGGGGGGGCATGGGGAGTAAAGGGGGGGGACATGGGGAGACATGGGGAGTAAGGTGGAGTAAGGGGGGGACATGGGGAGACATGGGGAGACATGGGGAGTAAAGGGGGGACATGGGGAGACATGGGGAGTAAGGGGGGGACATGGGGAGACATGGGGAGACATGGGGAGTAAAGGGGGGACATGGGGAGACATGGGGAGTAAGGTGGAGTAAGGTGGAGTAAGGGGGGGACATGGGGAGTAAGGTGGAGTAAGGGGGGGACATGGGGAGACATGGGGAGACATGGGGAGTAAGGGGGGGACATGGGGAGTAAAAGGGGGTAAGGGGGGAC
>NC_085003.1:22123738-22126238 GCF_963854185.1 Sardina pilchardus
CCTCTCTCTGGTGTTGCTGTTTTGCAGATCATTGGTGGTGGTTCACGGTCCTCAAACGCTGCTTATGAAATCAAAATTGCAATCAGGAAAATTTGGCAAAAGAAAACAACTTCCAATTCAAATGATCTCTTTATTGGCATGACAGCAACACTAGTTATTGCCAAACAAAACATATGGCAAATAGCCCGCCCCCCCCCCCCCCCCCCACTCACTCACTCACTCACTCTTGATTTCAGTTTCTCACTCTTCCTCCCTCTCTCTCTCTCCCTTTCTCCCTTTCTAAACTTCAGGTTCTCACAGTCTTTGCCACTCCTGCCTCTCTCTCTTTCTCTCTCTGCCTTTCTTTTTTTCTCTCTCTCCCTTTCTTTCTCTCTCTCTCTTTCTCCCCTTTCTTAATTTCAGTTTGTCACAGTCTTTTCCACTCCTGCCTCCCCACTCTCCATCTCCTCAGTCTGCTACTTTAATTTAGAAATATCAGAGTCTTCTTGTCTGAGTTGTATTTTCTCTCTCTCTGTCTTCCTCTTTCTTTCTCTCTTTCGTTACTCTTTCATTCTCTCTCTCTCTGTACAGGGAAATGTCAGTGCAGACCTAAGTGAGTGATTAGACTATTAAACAGAAACAATTACAGCCATCACCTGGAACAAATCTGGAACAAAGCTCTCCCTACCCCTCCCTCCCGCTCTACCTTTCTCTCTCCCTCCTTCTCTCTCTCTCTACATTTTCCTCACTCTGTCCATCCCTCTCTCCCTTTCTTCTTCTTTTCCTATTTCCCTCCCTGTCTCTTTCTGTCTCTACCTTTTTCTCAACCCCCTCCTCTGCTTCTTTCCCCATCTCCCTCCTTGTCTACCTTTCTCTCCCTCTTTCTCTCCCTCCTGTCTTTAGCTCTCTCTCCCTCCATCATCACTCTCTCCAAATCTTCTCTTTCAGCATGATTGGTGTGCAGCACTAGGTGTGAGAACAGCAGGGGCTGGCGCTCTCAATTCTCACCTCCCTGCATGTGCGTGTGTGTGTGTGTGTGTGTGTGTGTGTGTGTGTGTGTGTGTGTGTGTATGTGAGTATATTCATGTGAGTGTGTGTGAGAGAGTACATTCGTGTGTGTGTGTGTGTGTGTGTGTGTGTGTGTGTGTGTGTGTGTGTGTGTGTGTGTGTGTTTGTATGTGTGAGTATATTCATCTGTTTGCGTGTACGTGTGTATGTGTGTACCACTGTACCATCCTACATTAAAAGAACTTCAAATGTGATGGGCTTCAGGATGTCCAGTGTAATGACATAAATGTGTAATGTTGTTGGCTCTCGGCATCAGACACTCTGCTGACTCCACGGGTAGATGAGAGGGAGAGAGGGACAGGGAGAGAGGAAGGGAGAGAGGAAAGGGAGGAAGAGAGAGAGGAGGAGAGAGAGGGATGAAGAGAGAAAGAGGGAGAGGCGGGAGGTGGGGTAGTACTGTGCCAAGCTGGTCTTTGGCATTTCTCTTTGGCACACACACACACACACACACACACACACAAGCACACGCACACACACTCAGACCCATAATTACCCATAGAGAGTTGGACAGAGAGAGAGAGAGAGAGAGAGCGAGAGAGAGAGTGAGAAGAGAGAGAAAGAGAGAGAGTGAGAAGAGAGAGAAAGAGAGAGAGAGAGGGAGGGAGAGGGAGAGAGAGAGAGGGAGAGAGAGGCGATCCTTAATTAAACATGTTGCCCTGACAGGGCTGTTGCCGTCTCATTGGCTCTCTAAATTAGAGTGGAGTGGAGTGCTAGCTAGAGACTGACCTCAGCACACCTGCCTGGCTACCTGTTCGTGCCACTGCCCACTCGCTCCCTCGCCCGCCTAGACACTAACCTCACGCACCGCATGTCGTCTCAGGTTACAGCAGGGTAGTGCTGTTACAGTAATACACTCCACACAAGGAGCAAAGATAGTCATATATACAGTAATATAGGCATTAGTGTAAGTTAGTATAAGTTAGCATAAGTTTTCTTTTTTCATGTATTTCTTATTATTCAATATTATTTATCATTCTTTTGAATTAGTATAAGTTAGTATAAGTTTTCTTTTTTCACACTTTTATTCTGTATTACTCAATATTACAGTATGTACTATTCGGTAACACTTTATTTGAAGGGGTCTACATAAGGGTGTCATGTAACCGTCATAAGAATGACATGACACATGTCATGCACATTAATGACACATTATTGACATTTATGACTGTTGTCATAATGTGTCATTCGGTTTTTGTTATACAATTTGAAATTAGACTCAATGTTCAAGAAATGTAAAATGTACAGAAATGAAACCTACATGACAGTGTAATGACACTTCATGACATGTTCAGGAAACATCTCAGATGGTTCACTGTACTTGAGGTCAAAGGTAAGTATTCATGACACTGTCAGAAAACTATTTTGGTCAGTAATAGTTCTTTGTGACAGCTTAATGACAAATCAAAACTGTACCACTGTAGTTGAGGTCAAGAAAAGTATTCATGACCAATTC
>NC_085003.1:22141238-22146238 GCF_963854185.1 Sardina pilchardus
CCTCCTGAAGTCCTCTCCCTTCCATTCCTTTCCCTTTCTTTCCTTTCCTCTCCTCTCCTCTCTTCTCTTCTCTTCTCTTCTCTTCTCTTCTCCTCCCCTCTCCTCTCCCACCTAGTAAAAACGTGTTGAGCTAGGATGACAAGACAACGCTAGGTCAAGCCAGATGGAGATGACAGTGTGGATGGATTCTATGGTGGTAGAATAGAACCATCGTCAACTGTGGCAGGTTGAATTTCCTCAACTGCTGCAAGAAGTGCATCCTCTGGTGTGCTTTTGGATGAAGGAGCTGATGCTATGCTCCCACTTCAGATCATGCAAGACGATGGTTCCCAGGAAGTGGAAGGACTCCACAGTACTCACTGGGAAGTCATGAAGGGGGCTAGTTTGGCTGAATTCCTCCTGAAGACCACAACTACTGTATCTCCACAGTTTTGACAGCATTCAGCTCTAGATTGTTGTCACTACACCAGGTTGACAGACCATCAGTCTCTCTCCTGAAGGCAGACTGATCTCCTCCAGAGATGAGTCCCATGAGGGTGGTGTCATCCGCAAACTTCAGGAGCTTGACAGACAGGTGACTGGAGATGCGATGGTTGGTGTACAGGAAGGAGAGCGGAGGGGAAAAGATCGCAGCCTTGCAGGGCACCGGTGCTGGTTGTTCGATAATCTGAGACATGGCTGTCCAACCTCACATGTTGTTTCGTCGGACAGGAAGTTAATGATCCACCTACTGGTGGGATCAGGCACATTCATCTTGGAGAGCCTGTCCTGCAACCTGGTGTTGAAGGCCGAACTAAGGTCAAGGTCACAGGTCTGTAGTCATTTAGGCTTATGTTATCTTTGGCGGAGGCCTTGAAGCGGACGGGCACATGGCATGTCTCCAACGAGGTGTTGAATATGTCGGTAAACACTGGAGACGGCTGATCAACACAGTGATTCAGGGTGGATGGAGATACAGAGTCCGGCCCCTTTGCTGTACAGGGGTTTTGCTTCTTAAAAACACTGTTTACATCTCTCTCTAATATGCAGTTATTCAGGCTGTTGGCTAGATGTAAATTGTTTGTGATATTGGGGACTTTAGGCTGATAGCTGGTAAGCTGCCTGAGCATTCTCTAGAGAGAGGCAGTCGTTGGCTGAGAACTGATGTATTTTCTTTGAGTGCAGCGGTTTAGCCTTTCTCACAGTGTTATTGGACCTATACATCGCTGTTTTGAGGCTATCTCTGTCTCCACTCTGAAATTCTTCCTCCCTTCCTCCGTCCTTAATCGTCTACCAGTACAGTACTGTCTAACAGTCTACCAGTATACCAGGGTTTGCCGTTGTTATAGCACACCCTGGTGTGTGTTGGTATGCAACTGTCCACACAGAAACAGATGTATGATGTGACAGCCGGTGTATTTTGATCCAGGCTATTGGTGGGGGTCTCCTTCAAAGGTGTTCCCTCACACCGGTGTGATGAGAATGTTGGAAAATTAATGTTCTGAATAATATCTGGGTTCATTGAAATCAACATAGAATTTTAGAGCCTTGAATTGTTGCGGAATGGAATCTAGAAGTTAGAATGTTCCAAAACCCACACCTTAAAAAGTTACAGACCTCCCAGTCAGTTCATTCCAGCCTGCACTTTCCACAGCCTCATTTGTTCATGGCTTCCTTTGTTTTACAACAATTTTAGAAAGTTTCAGTTTCTGCCTGCATGCAGGGATCAAGTGAACCATGACGGGATCTGAGAGTTGTATGGATGTGTGAAGGATGCCGTGATAGGCACTGCTTACTGTAGTGTAACAGTGATCTAAAGTGTTGTCCTCTCTGGTCGGACATGTTATGTACTGTCGTAATGTTGCTGTAGGTTTTCCTTGTTGAAATCACCCAAGAAGACAATGACAAGACAAGACAACCAGAATAAATGAGGCAAACTCACGCGGCGAGTAGAAGGGCTTTCAGTTAATGAAGAATGACTCCAGGTCAGGAGAGCAGTGCTGTTGAATAACTGTCACATCATTACACCAGCCGCTGTTGATATGAAAACATATTCCTCCGCCTTTCGCTTTACTGGAGAGTCTAGTGTCCCGCTCCGCTCTAAGGAGTTGGAATCCTGCCAGCTGCACCACAGAGTCGGGAATCATTCCACATAACCAGGTTTCCGTGAAGCACAGAATGGCAGATGAAGAAAAGTCTCAGCTTTTCCCCATCAGAGGCTGCCGCTAAATCTATTTTGTTGCCCAGTGAACGCACACTGGAAAAGAACATCCTCGGGATCATCCGAAAGAGACGGAAGTGAAGCCGTGTGTTTGTCCGACTCCGGCAGCGCGGCCTTCCGAACCCCTACTGCCGGAGTCGGACAAAGACACCGCTTCTCTTCCCTCTCCCTTCGGCATCTCACTCTCCACGCAGCGGTGATTATAATGTCCAGCATGACAGTGACGGAGGCGGTGAGGGTAGGGTAGGGTAGAGTAGAGTTCATGAGCTCCTCTCTAGTGTAAAAGTTGGCTGAAGTGTAGCAAGACACTGAGCTGACAAACAAACATAAACAAAACTAAGTGTACCAAGACAGTGAGGGAGCCATTTGTGGCACCATGGCAACCAGTCTTTTCCTCTCCTTCTTCTCCTCTTCTCCCATCCTTTCTCCTCTCCTCTCCTTCTTCTCCTCTCCTCCCCTCCATTCTCCTCTCCTCTCACTCCCCTCACCTCACCTCCTCTCCTCCCCTGTTCTCTGCCTTCTCTCCTCCCTCCCCTTCTCTCCTCCCCTCTTCTCTTCTTCTCCTCTCCTCTACCTCCCCTCCTCTGCCTCTTCTCTTCTCTCCTCTCTCTCTCTCACCTCAACTCTACTCTCCTCCCCCTCTCCTCTCATCTTTCATCCCCCTTTCCTCTCCTCTCCACTCCCCTCCTCTCTTCCTCTGTCCTCTCCTCTCATCCCCCTCTCCTCTCATCTCCTCTCCTCTCCTCTCTTCCTCTCTCCTCCCATCTTCTTTCATACCCCTCTCCTCTCCTCTCATTTCTCCCCCTCTCCTCTCCTCTCCTTCCGCTCCTCTACTTTCCTTTTTTTCCTTTTCCTCTTTTGGCCACTTTCTCTTTTTTCTTCACTTTGTCTGCCGATCTTTCCCCCACTTTTCCCCTCAAGTTCTCCATGGCAACACTGCTGTCCTCCACCTTATCATTAGGATATATATAAACACAGACCCACAAATACACACACACACACACACACACACACACACACACACACACAGACACACACACACAGACACACACACACTCACACATGCTCACACATACACAACACTCACATGCAAACAAACACACACACACACACACACACACACACACACACACAGACTTGCTCATTTTCCCAGTTCAACTATGCTTGATGCATATTCATATATGCTGATCACACATGCCGGCACACATGAACTTTACTAATTTGCATATAAACAGATTTGTCTGTGTGTGTGTGTGTGTGTGTGTGTGTGGGTGTGTGTGTGTGTGTGTGTGTGTGTATGTCTGCAAACATGCTAGTCAGAGTCTTGCAATCAGAACCCTCTGCTGCACAGGGATGCCTTCGTCCCAACTGGCCTTCAATGTGTCTCACAACATTACATTCCAGGGGGTCTGCCTGAGCAGAACCCTGAAATAGGAAGTGTGTGTGTGTGTGTGTGTGTGTGTGTGTGTGTGTGTGTGTGTGCATGTACAGTATGTAGGTGTGTGTGGGTGTGTCGCTTTAATATGTGTGTGTACCTGCCGTGTACACTTAATACACTGTAATATGCATTTCACACATGCTTACATATATGGTGACATATGGTGGTCAAATTCATACACAATAATTCACATACACAGACATGGACACACACACCCACCCTCACACACACGAACACACACAGAGACACACAGTTGGACACACACTCATATACATATACACACACTCCCATTCAGGAGCCGTTCATTAACAGAACAATCCTCATCAAACACTCTGCATAACTTACAAAGCCATGAATTTAATTTCCTCACTGGCAGAATTGAATTAACAAAAATAGAGCTGAGAGATCTCCAATTCCGCTGAATCCATCAGCACACACACACACACACACACACACACACACACACACACACATTCCAGTGCTGTGAATTCTAATGCAGAACAATGGTAGAACACACTCACGGTTCTAAGCTGATCACTCAGTGATGGGTCACAATCGAAACACTAAGGAACAACGGAACCGTGACTGTGCCCGGATCATCTGTGGAGTTAGCGACTCTGATTGGCCGGCCTATGATCAGGTGATGTTTATGAACTCCTCATTGGCTAGGCTACGTGTATGTTACTGCATGTGGTCTCATCGGTGTGACAATGAGAGCATCTTTTAACCCAGGTTGGTAAAATACTGTTTATATCTATATGACCTCTTCCTTGAATTGAATTGAATTGAATTGAAATGTCTTTAATGTCCCCAAGGTAGCCAACACATTCACATTCACACAAAACACATTCCTTGTGAGAACTGATGTGTTTGAAGGCTGTTTTTCTATTTTGCTGATGGCTCTATCTCCACCTGTGGCCAGAATTGAGCTAGTTTTGAAAGAAGGGCTTAAGCAACCTTTTATACCAGTGCGATTAACTGTGGGCGATTGGGCATTGGTTGTGTGAGTGTGTGTGTGGGTGTCTTGATTTCTACTTGTTAAGTGCTCTTCAGTTATTCGAAGTCACAGAAGTAGTGTACATTGGTTATTGATCCACATATAAATGTTTGTGTGAGTTTTGCTCTGTGTGTGTCTCTCTCTGTGTGTGTGTCTCTCTCTCTCTCTGTGTGTGTGTGTGTGTGTGTGTGTGTGTGTGTGTGAGAGAGAGAGGTGGTGTTTTTACACAGTAAAGAGCGGCTGATTAGCTTTAACTGCCACAATTAGCCGGTGACCACGAGTGTGTCTAGACATCTGTCTCCATTCCGCCTTCAAGCCATTGATCTCTCTGCACGAAGCCTCCCTGTAACCACAAACCAATCACA